>NC_007281.1:2278622-2470195 GCF_000002445.2 Trypanosoma brucei brucei TREU927 | reverse complement strand
CTTACCTCAAAACATCTTTTTCTAAATTACTTTACTCCACTCGACAACAACAAAAACAACAACAACGACAATAATAATAATAATAACAGTGATAATAATAATTACACGCCAATCCATCAACTCCGGTGCTTCACAACAAAGTAAGGCAAAAAAAAAACGGAAAAAACGACACTTTTTCTCCATCAAAAAAAAAAACGCAAATAAGAGGGAGAAAATCAATGCCCATTCCTTTTATTTTATCTTACCTTTTCTTATCTTCACTCTGCTTTACTTTAGTTTTTCTTCTTTTATTTTATTACGCTATACAAATACATATGTAAATGCATGAATGCGTATTTTTATGTACACGCTTTAGTTTTCCTTTCTATTTGCTTCTCTTTTTTTATTTTATTTTCTTCTAAGGGAAAAAAGAAGATTTCCTTTCATCAAATTTGAGAAATATATGATTTATTCCCTTCTCACAAATATTCAAACCAAGCCTCTTCCGTAGATTTGTACAAATAGATTTATATGTTCGTAGCAGTATAAATATTTGCTTTTTTTTCTTTTTTTTTGTTGTTGTTGTTGAGAATGAGAAAATGAAAAATGAAGGGAATAGTTAAAAGAATGAAGGATGATATGAAGGAATAACCCCCAACTTACACTCAATCCTCCAAATTAAATTCATTTTCACTTCGTATCCGGTCTTCCCCCCTCCTCTTCCTCTTCAAATAATAAACAATAGCAACATCGATTTCCCATGGACATGGACATGGACATGAAAATGAATATTTACAAACCGATATAAATACACACCAGGCATGCATCAATAAAATACACGGATATGCATAATATATATATATATATATATATATATATGTTGTTGTTATTATTGCTACATATTTATGCACGTGGACGTACCTTTGGCCACCGACTTTTCTTTCCACAAAAATAATTTTAAAAGAAAACACCAACACCAACACCAAAATCAAGTAGAAAAAAAAAAGCCATTCAGACCAATAATTAATATACCACAACCACTTACTATCAGACATATATATATATATATATAAGCACACACACACACATACACACACAGTAGACATTTTCTGTCTCTTATTTCCTTTCAGCCACCTCAACTAGTCAGTGTCGCTATCATCCGATAAGGCAAATGCACCGATACGATCAGCTGCAAATCTTCCCAGTCCATCATCGGAGCTTTCGGAAGCGGAACCGTCATCAGTGGGGGCGGGAGGCGCAGCTTCCGGTTCCGGTTCCGCTGATTGCTGCGGTGACTCGGGCTCAGCGGTTACTTGTGGCTCCTCCGGTGGTGCTGGCGCTTCTCTCGCCTCCACATCCCCTTCCGAAAGTTCCTCAACGGCAAGTTCCGGTTGCGCTTCCGCCACCACATCTCCTTCTCCCATCGGTTCAGGTGCAGCGGCCTCTGCTTCGGGTTCTTCCGTCAACTCGTGCGGCTTCTCATCAGAAGGCTGTTGACATTCTTCCTCTGGTTTTGCCTCCTCTTCGCTTACATGTGCTTCACTTTGAGGTGTTGGGGATTCTTCAGGCTGCGACACAACATATTCCCTTGTCAGCGCACCTTCATCGTCTTCATGGAATTCCTCCGCTGGAGAGAGACCCCAACCCCTGTATGTTGCGGGTTCTGCATCAGGCGTCTTTATCTGCCACTCACGCACAGCACCAGGCATTCGGTTAGCTGTAAATGTAATGCAGTTATGCAACACACGACACGTAGGCTCAAGTGTGGTGAAGTGAATCTCAAGCTTTTCATCCAATGGTGTACTGGACCGAATGCCAATTACGAAACCCCTGCGGCGTCCCTCGCATGTTCCCCGGCGGTGGATGCGAGGAATAACAAAGTATGGCGCTTCCCTGGCCTCAAAGGTACATTTCATTGCAAGGTCTCGCCCCACAACAAAGTTAAAGCCTTCTGCAGGGGTTTCGGGATCAGAGCTGGTGCATTGATACACAACTTGCCTTTTTCGCTCGGCGCGGGAAACACACAGTAACACAGGCGACAGCTTTGCATCAGGCGACTCTATAGGCAGACCGCGTTTATCCCTCTGCGAGAGAGTCAACATAACTTCAACGGTTTCCTTTGCCCGAATCATAAGCGCAAGGTTGGGCTGCTCATTGTCAAATTCACCAGCAACACGGTAGTCATACACCGGCTTCTCGTCCAAGTACAGAACTCCGCAACCATTAAATACCTCAACAGCTTCTGACCATTCGATGAAAAATATACCGTCATGCGCTTCGAAGCACGGCTCGCAACTCGACTGTATCTCGCTGTGCTCGGTCCACTTGTCGCTACCTTCTCGCCACTGACCGGACCACGGCATCGCAGGTTCCCACGGGTTGAACATCTTCAGAAGCGTAATGTTCTCCTCAGGGAAGTTGTGGACAGACAGTAGCGCGTATGAGTAACCCTCTCCAAGACCATTCGCAACAGCGGTTTTCGCCTCCTTTCCGGTTGGAACGCTCAAAATGACGGGATTGTGAGCTTCAACGTATCCCATAATCTTCTGAATGAGTGCATTCTTTTTCTCCTCATCTGTCGCCGCGTCACGCCATGCTTTATCGAATCGGTACACTGGCGCTCCAGTAAAGTTCTGTAGGGCGAGGAGTGTGTCGCCTCCTGTGATGCTTGCATAAGAGCCATACAATTTCGCGTAAGCTTTTTGCAGCAAAGATGGCCACAACTCTCCGGGGTCATCGATGCACCGTGCGTAGCATGGCACACCACCAACTGTTGGAAGAAAGTCATCTACCAGAATGTTCTTCCACCATCCGTCTTTGTTTAGTAGGACACGGTAGGCGCCCATTTGCTTCTCGGCAGGTGTGGTGGAGGCAAACATCGCCTTGACGCGTTCCTCATCGGTGGCAAGCAGGGAAAGCGCACTTACGAACCACGAATCTCCAAGCGTGCCCGCCTCCACGCAGGAGGAAAGGACGACACCGCGCACAGCATCGATATTTTCCTCGTCACATTGAGCAAACTCGCTTGGACGACGCACCTCCACTGGTTGAATGAAACGACCATCAATATCGAGGCGTGAGAACATACCAGTTGATGGAAGGAATTTCACATCAGCGTAACGCATAAAAGAGTCTGAACATAGCTTTAGAAGTTCTTCATCGTCCACTTCCTCCCACGGTAGCGTCATAACTGTCTCCATCTCCTTCTTACCATCCACGCTGAAAACACGAAGATGGCTGTAATACCGCTTAGAAAGCTGTTGCGCATACACATACATGGCTCCCAACTCCACTGAACCAGAAAGGAACTCCAGCGTTTCTAGTGGGTATACAAAGGCAGATATAACAGTTAATCCATTCCTTATGCTTTTTATTGTTGTTGTCCCGCAGTGCTTCACATCCGAATCGGGTGAAAAAAAGGCCTGTACGCACATCTCATAGTTCATGGTGTCGTTGTAGAAGAACCAGCGACCCTCCTCATCAATGATGCGGAAACATCGACCTTTCGGTGGAAAAAACGGTGTCACCTCACCGGTAACGGTGCATTTGTTGTACATAAAAGTCGACTGCTTTGCTGCAATAACATTCTGAAGGCGTGCGGCTCTTGGAGTTAATGGCACCTCCTCAACTTCCTCAACCACCGATTCTTCGGATTGAACAGTTGGAGATTTTGGTGGTGGTGTTGGCGGCGCGACGGGTTCTGGTGGTGGTGGTGGCGGCGGCGGCGGCGGTGCAACAACTGGTGGTGGCGGTGGTGGAGGCATTTGAGGAGGTTGTGGCCTCGGCTTTGATCCACCACAACCCATAAGTTTAAGTTGGTTTGTTGAATTAGTTTATCTGTTAACTTCTTGAGATTTCACTTACAAATAAAATGTAATTAAATGAGCCTAATACGCTCGCTTTAATTCTCTTCCCCTCTCTTTGATCTCTTTCTACCTCTTTTTTTTTCTCCCTCTCGTTCTGTGTTGACAGTGTACTGGTGTGATTGAGGGCCTCAATGGAGTAGACACACACACAGACACAAATACGCAACAACAACTATTACCCCGCTCTTGCTCTTCACTGCTTTATTCGCGTTTTTTTTTCTCCTGTTGCAATAATTATTCAAGTTTGAATTTCTTTTGAATAACCTTCCTTGTTATGTTGTTTTTATTGACTTGTTTTAACCTAGTGCCTTGTCTTGCTGAGTGCTTTTATTTTATTTTATTTACAGCAGTCAATTGAGAGGAAATAAATTTGGTTTAAAAGAAATGAGAAGAGAAGTGAAAACGGGTGAGAGTAACCTCAACGGCACCCCAAAACCAAAATAAATAATTCAAAAAAAAAACAGGGAAATAAAAGGTGAATTCAATAAGTGCATCCGGAAGCAAAAAAAAATTGAACAAATATATAAATGATATAAATGACCTCTGCAGTGCAACATGCAGAATAGTAACGTGTATCGTATCAACTAAAGCGAAACAATCAAACAAACAAAAAAACAAACGTCACAAATTGCATTCAGTTTTAAAAGGACTAATTTATATAATGTCCCCTTTTCATATGTGCCTTCTTTTTCTTTATTTTGTCCCTCCTCCCCCATCCCAAAAAGGAAAAAAGAAAAACTATCACCTCACCACCCAACATTTCCCTCCTCTCCTCCTGCATTATTTTTTTTCCTTTTTTTTAATGCGTGATGTTCTCTCGCCAACTTGAACTTAGTGTGGCAAGTCTCACATGTCACAACGGAGGAAAGAACACACAAACACATAAAATATTTGTATTTATTTACTCATATATATCCATATATATATATATATATATATATATATATTATATATATATCTTTGTTTGTTTGTGTTTGTTTGTTTCTTTCTTTCCTTCTTTCCAAAAGAATGGCAGAAATCAAGCGGGAGGCATGTGGTTAAGGAGAAAACGAAGCGGAACAAAAGTAAAAAAACACGAAAGGGGTAATAAATTTCAATGCGACAAAAAAAAAAGATCACGCGGATTATCGGAAATACAACAAGGTAGTGCACGCAAGGTTACGCAATTTCAAACACTTAAATATCTACATTTTAAAACGAAAAAAAAAAAGAAAAGAAAAGGTGATCTCCCCCTCATTTACTCAGAAGTGCAATTTTTCATTTTTTTTTTTTAATTACTCCTTTCGTTCCTTTCGTGGACTTTTTTTTCTTTTTTTACTTTCCTTTGCATAAAAAGAAAAAAGAAAGGGTTAAAACAAAAATCTGAACTACTTCCCTCTTTCTCTCCCTCTAACCCTTTTCTTTTGTTAAACACCACTAATGAAAACACCTCCGTTGGCACAAGAAAAATAAACAAAGAAAAAGGAAGAAAAGAAGAAAAGAAGAAAACTGACCAACGCGCTCGAAACCTCAAAACGTAAACGCACACACAAGTTTTGAGTATATTTATCGCTTTAATTCTTTTTTTTTGCTCTCTTTTAATTTTGCTTTTTGTTTCTTTTTACCGCTTTTTCCTCCTTTTAATTTTCGTCTCTTTTCTTTTCTTCTTTTTGTTTTTTTTTTAAATATTCCGTCATTACGGCCCCGTCCTTTCATTCGGTAATCTTCAAATCGCCTACAGTACCGAAATGAATGGAAAAACAAACAAACAAATAAATGAATTTAAAAATGAAGTGTGTGGTAGCGCCTCAAGGTAAAAGAAAAAGAAAAAACAAAAGCAAAAGCAAAACGCCCAAGAAGAAAATGAAGAAAAATGAAAACACAGAATCAGCAAAACAAAAGAAAACCGAAACAAATACACACAAGCACACACACAAAACAAAAAACAAAAAAGAAGAAAGAAGAAGAAAGAAGAAAGAAGAAAGCACGGAGGAAAGAAATGAATGTGTCAAAACCTGCGGATACTTCATTAATAATATCACCACACTGAGGAGGAACATAATACATTTGAAAGGATGCAACGGTTTTTTAAGTCATAGAAACATTACACGTACATCGGCAAACAATAATAATTATTATTATTGTTGTTATTACCATTATTATTATTATTGTTGTCATTGTTGTTATTACACACAAGGCAAAAAAGAAAAAAGAAAAATATCCGCTGTCCTCCCAATTTCCTTTTGTACATAATTTAATACCTTATCCACACGTTCACATATACATGCATACTTATATACGTACATTTTCATATTGCCTCGGGGAAAGGGGGAAAAAGGAAAGAAAGTATTTATAACGTTGTATATTAATTTTAATAATAATAAAACATGTGTATTAATAAATAAATATAAAATGAAACCGTGCAGGAGAATAGAAACATAAGGGTGCAATGTGGCTTAAAACGGGTGGAAAAAGTTAAAGAGAAAGTTGAGAATAAACAGAGGAGCGAATCTAAAAAGAAAAATTTTAGATTCAATAAGCGATTTCTCCCGATCCTAGTGAAGACCAAAGAGAAATGGAAAACGCACAAAAAAAAAAGAGGAGGGTGAAAGAGAGGAAAAATAAAAACAAAGCAAAACAAATCCGCTCCTTTCTTCGATCATCATTAACATCAGAAGCGGCGTACCAGCACAGCGGACGTCACAGAAAAGAGGGAGAACGCAAAAAAAAAATCCAATAGGGGTGTGAGGAAAGTTGCTTCACCTGCACCATTCCTCAGAAAAAGAAAGAAGAAAACAAAACGGGGAAGAAGAAGAAGAGGGGAAAAAAAAAAGAAAAGCATCACCATCAACATTGGAAAACTAATTATGAGGTTGGCTATTAAAAAATTCAACAGTATTTTGTTCCGTAAACGAAGTGGACGGCCTCTTCACACCCGAGAAAGTTGGAGAAGACCCCATATCATTGTTTGGATCCGCTTGAGCAATAAGTGGAGACCCGTGTCACTTGAGGGATATCATGCACGCTCGAGCGCCACGCTCCGCTGATACCAATGCGCTCCGCGTCAATTCCTCCCGATAAACAAGTTGAATTACGGCTAAACTCCATTCCAACGGGAGTGCCGCTAAGGAATCAAGAAGAGAACTCGTGCAATTCGCTGAACTGCTCCAACTGTTATTGGCATTCAACTCGTCAGCACCATTCGAGTAAAGTGACGCACTCGGCGCAACTTGCAAAGATAATTCCATTCCTTCTCCCTCAACAGACAACGGTGGTCGCTGATGCTTTTTTGGTATAGCAGGTGAGGTCTCCGGCGCCAGCTCAACCGCATTGCTCGCGTCTGGTGTTAAAAGTTCCCCATTTATTTGTAGGAACGCACTTCCACTCATACAACTCGAGGCCTTCTGTGATTCAAATGTTGGCAGCAGCGCCACAAAGTTAGACCTCATCAGTGCTTCACTTTGATCATCGGATTCGCCAGGCTCACTAAACACGGGGAAAGTGAGAGGGTTATGAAAAACTAACTCGTCATCGAGTGAGAGAATGGAGTGACTCGACGCGGTTTCCGCAAAGGAGATGGACGCCTCCTTTAAAACAAAGTTGTCGACAGCACGATTCACCAACAACGTCACGCTATTGCAGGCTTCCTTTGCGGAACAACTCTGCAACCAATTCCTAGATTTTTCCTCCATTGGGAGAAAACGACAGTCCACAACACGCTCAGGGTGAGCCTGAAGTTTCTCGTCCCTACTAATTTTCCCAGTGGAAACCGTAGAAAGTCGGTGCGAACGTTGTGGGAGAAGACCGAAGTGCGGCTCCACGTGGTGATGACGTCGTACCGTACAAACTCGATTGTAATCCTCCTTTGCATCATTATTTAGCATATCGGAGAGGCTATTGAGTGACTGTACATCAAATGCCGCATCCCCCTCTGCCAAATCATTTCTCGCAATGGCGGCTTCATGCTTTGATTGTTCCTGCAGCTCAGCTCCGTCAGATGCCTCCTTCTCATAAAAGGGACACAAATTAAAGAAAGCATTATTCAAAAGAGGGGTACCTCTTCCTGATCTGTTCCCATCGGCTTGAGTTCCTTTGCATTTTGTCCCATATGAACTGTCATCATCCGCCAACTTCGCTGCACGTAAGTTACCTGCCGCATGAAAACGCGATCGCGCACGTATCGAATCTTTCATTATAGTCAGCCGATCATTTCCCCGCTTACCATCCGCTGGTTTCCTTTGCGCGATTTCACCCCTCTCAGTGGGTGAACCAAAACTACTATCCGAGTGAGCAATGTCAGAAAGTACATTCATTTAATCAAAATTTAAATTAAAAAAAAACTATCAAAACAAAACGAAAAGCAAAACGGAAGCGCCAACTACACTGAGACCCCAACACAAAATGGGGAGGCGCGCGGTGAGGCTACGGAGAATGAATAAAAAAGTAAATGGAGGAAGAAACCATGAAAAGAATATCACTGTCAGAAACAAACGGTAAAGCAGAAAAATAAATTTTTGTATATATGACATAAACTTTCAAGCAGCCACCCCAAGGTGCCTACTGCTTAACAACACAACCGTATAGCAACGGTGGCACAGCACAGATGTGGATAGACATCACATAAATAAATTTGAATATTCATTTGTATTCGCATACCTTTATGGGTGTAAATGCACGTTCGTGACTGTGTCTCTGTTTGAGTTTGGAATTTAAAAAACGTTTATGGAAGCGCGAAAGATGCTTTACTAGTGTTTCTTAAGGTATACCCATGAGATGAGTGTGAGTAGAGAACTCTTTTTTTTTTACTCTTTTTTGGTTTTTGATTTCATAAGGAATATTATTGTGCTTCAATTACCACACTGGAACATGACAGGCAAATATCTTTGATCATATTGCTAAGCTTCAACAAGTTATATGCCCGCGTATTGCGTTGCTCAGCAGATGCTGATAAATCATAAAAAAGAAGGCGGGCCGCGCGCAAAACATTTTTCTGTACATCGCACTCACACAGCGCTAACACTGTGTCAAGGAATTCATCTCCATCCAGACGCTTCCGCGCAGCTTTAACCGCCGTCGTTAAACATGCCACTGTTGCATCCGCCACGCCACCTAAAAAGGCTAATTTTGACGTACCGAAGTTGTCCACTTCGCGCAAAAGGGAAGAGCTCGTCAAATGCTGCCGTGCAGCCGCGGCGTATTGTTGCGCCACCACTGGCATAAGTCTCGCGCCACCTCGTGTGGAAACGGCGTCGATAATTAACGGTCGCACGGATTCGAGCGTCGACTCGTCGCCATCCACAAACCGCACGAGGTTTTGGGCCAAACGCAGAACCCTCCGTTTCTTCAGCTCTTTTCTTAATTCGCTGTCAAAATATACATATGGAGTGAGATGAACCGCCCACTCCACGCGACCAATGAAAGGCTCCAATTGCGTGGCGCCAAGAGACTGTTCAATTGGAGAAGTTAACCCGCCTTCTCCCGCGTTGATATCTACAGATCCGCGTGCATCATATTCGGAGCGCTGTGCGTCATTACTCAACACATTATAAGCCTCCAGTATGGCCTGAAAGCGCTGAGTAGCCTCCGCATCGCCCGTATTTTTATCTGGATGCAACGTCAATGCCTTGCGGTGGAAAGCCGCACGTATTTGAGATGTTGTTGCTGTTCTCTCTACACCAATTAGACTGTAGTAATCTTCCTTTCCGCATGAACCTTCACAACCTTCCTCACTGGGGTCGTTGCCTTCACTTCCAGATGGAGATGCCGCGCCATCCCATGATGACGAACTGACTTTACGGTATTCTTCACGTGCCTTACAATAAATGTCATCATCCGTTACGGGAATGTCGGCCAACATCTCATTTAGACGTACTTCAATCCAACCTCCAGTTATACTGCACCAATACCGTTCCCTTCGTATGGTTTCCTCAACAGCCGCTTTTGTGTTGACAACTCCACGACCCAACTGTCTGGCACCCGTCACCAAACCGGCAGCGGCACCACCTGCAAGCCCGAGAAGTCCAAATCCAATTCCTTTAGCAACACCTGTGGCACCTTCTCGTTTACCACCAGCAATTGGAAGTGCAATAAAACTACTTATTCCTACTCCAAGTCCTACCGCAACATTTCTGACGGCATCCGCAAGTCCCTGCCCGATATGTTTGGGTTGACGATTTGAAAAGGCACGACCGATCACATCAAGAGGCTCACCGGGCATATCAACACCTTCCGGTTGCAAGTCCGTTGTGTTTTCTGATTTGGAAGGAACGGATTCTTTCTTCATTTTATTGATTGTTACTTATGACGAAAAGTATAAGGAGAATAGAAAATAAGAGTGTCGCACATGCTAATATACATATATATATATATATATATAATGAAATAAAGCAGAAATATAATAACCACAAGTCAAATATATGTTTAAAAAGACAACTTCACGTGCGCGCTTGCAACAAATCACCCCGCATGTAATTAATAAAGGCGGCATCACCACCATTTGCGGCAACCGTGCGTTAACATTTCACCATTTTAGCATTTCAGGATGGTACACATATGCTGAGTGACAACACACCGCAAAACTTAAGTGGCATTAAAGACATCAAAAACGAAAGGGGAAAGAAAAAAAAAAGAAACAAGAAGGTGGCATACGTTCATTTAACTCATATATTATTATTCTTATATTTATTAAAAAAGACTGACAACAGAACTTGTGGAGTTTTTTTAAGGGCACAGCAACATATCATTAAACTTTAGCGTATATCCTCTGAGGAAAAAAAAAAGTGAGGAAAGAAGTTTCTCAAAGAGTGGAAACACTACACAGCGGTGGTCGTAACGCATCATCTTCCTAAAGAATTTTTTTTTTCCAGTACGCGCGGAGTTCCGACCATTTGTTAAGTGAACATATTTAACCTTTTCTTCAACTTCCTTTAAAGTATTTAAAAGAGAAGTAAATCAAAAAAAAAAGAAATGATGAGATGAGATGACATGAGGTGAAAAGATACTGAGGAATATTAATATTTTCATAGTGAGTGGTAATGACATAATTAAAGGAAAAAATAAAAAGAAACAGTCTTGTGTTAGTTGAAGCGTGGTAGTAACCAATTAAAGTCAGTTAAAAGAAGAGGAAGAGAAAAAAGAAAAAAAACAGTAAAGAGGGAGTTACCACTTAGAGAGAAAGGAAATAAAATAAAGGAAAAATAAAAGAAAAAAGGAATTTAAAAAAAAACAAATAAATGTGTTGGCCCCTCCTTCACTGCCATCTATAAATAAAATCAGGGGTACATATATACAAGCGCACCCGCAAATATAAAAATAAACAAATATGTATATATTTATTGAGACAAATGCGCACGTGTGTATGTACTTATACGTAACAATCATAAATACAACAAATAAGAGGGAAAAGACGAAACAAAATAAAATGGAAAAAAATGAAAAAGATAAAAAAGGAAAGACAATTAAATTGAGTTAAAATATAACAAAATAAAATAGGGAGGAAAACAAAGGAAGAAAGTTAAAAGTGAAGCGGTAAAATAACTGCAACAGACGGAAAGGAGGTGGAATGACTCCCAGACGCACACATCCGTGCGCGCACGTTTGTAAAAACTTTACAATCGCACTCACTTGCTAAATAATAAAATAAAAAGGAAAATAAATCTGAAAGGAGAAAGAAAAAGAAATGAAAATTTTTTTTAAAAAGGTAAGTGGAAGAAAAAATTTATAAAATTTATAAAAAAGGACGACCTGCAGATAACAGCTTATTCCTCCCCTTTCTATTATTATTAGCAGACAAGAAACATAATATCTTTTTTTTTCATGTCTGTAAACAATATAAAATGAGGAGGTAAAGTAACGAAATAAGAAAAAAAAAGATAAATTACAACAAACTGAAAGATGCGACAAAGCGAGAGGGAAAATAATAATAATAATAATAACGGTAAAACAAAGAAGTGATCAACAAACAAACAAACAAAATTTAAGCCGTCTTGAAACACTACTTTTTTTTGGGAGGGGACGTACACGTGCGATCGAAGGTATCTTGTTAAAAATAACTGAACAACTACCACATTTTATTAATTATGTTTCCTACAATCACTTTTATATCAACCATAAATGAGCATATATAATTAACACAATATCATATTTAAAACTTACATACACACCACAGTGCATTGCATATATCGACTGGAGCCGTCATAATACGAAAAGAAGAAGAAATAAAACAAGGAAAATAAATGAATAAGCGGTGCAGAGGAAACACAAATGAGGGGATGATCGAAAAATAATAATAAAAATAATAAAAATAAAAATAAAAAGCGGTTTGCTCGTACGGCTTTGGCTCAACCCACAGCAGCGCCCCAAATGGTGGCACCGGTGCCAAATACGATGACAAACACGCCGCCTGCCAAAAGTAAGTAAGTTGCAATGTAATATGCAGGACCCACCTTCTGCCATGTGAAGTCACCCGAATACATCACAAGCAGCGCGGGAAAAATAAAACCAAGTGAGCCACCAGTAATGGAACCAGCAAAACCGAATACTGTATTGATCTTTGGGATGAATAGCCCTAAAAGGAGAATAATACCAGACAAGACCAAAACTGTAACGCAATGCTTCCAAAAAGGCAGCTTATCCGCAGTTACTCCAACAATGCTGTACAATGAATTGCGAAGTGCCATGGCAAGCAGTGCATACGATACACACAACTTCACCAATATGCCAACCATTGCAACCATCATTTCGGGTTCATTCACGGGATCGTACATGAGCAAAATTGAATCGGTAACATCACGGCCAAAGTCCATGTAACCGAAAAAGGCCGTTAGAGCGTACAAAACAAAACAAAGTGCATTGGCTACGGTGGCTGCGATAACAAACTTACGCACGGAGCGATCCTTCATGTCCACATAGACCTCATATGCTGTAACTTGCGAAATAAAGGCAAACATAAATACTCCCAATCCTTCAATTGCCTTGTTTCCGGTGTTGAAAAGGATAATTTCAGCTGTATCACTCTTTCCAACACTAACGCTCTTAATATTCTCCGGAAGCCCATTTAGACACGAGTGCACAACAATCACAATGACAAAATACACCATGAAAGTAACGGCACAGGTGGAAACATGACGAAGTGAATCCACATGTCGCGGTATCACAAGTGGAAGCATACAACATGCCCAAACTATTACCGTCAAGACGCGGTTACCTGATTTTTCTTTCCAAAAATCCGGTGCATTAGTGCCATTTAGAATAGAAGACATAATATCCCCCAAAGATATAACAAAAGCAACACAGGCACTAAACCCAAGGAATGCTCGGATAGCAGCGAGAATATATGCAGCCCCACGGCCAAGAAGCACACGAGTCACCTCCTCAAACGTGTGGGTGTTGGTGCGCTCCGCTGCAATGGAAAGGTTGTGCATTGTAAAAACGGTTACGGAGGAAATGAGCATGAGATAAAATAATCCCATAACAAGTCCACTGCTGTTGGTTGCTGCTGGCATCCCAATAATACCGCCGCCAAGAGTTGTTGAGGCCATGTTGAAAGCACTCGCCGCAATGCCGCCTGGAGGTAAAACAGTGGCGATGCATAAACTCACCTTCGAGAAGAAACCATTTGAATCCTTTGCTTTTGAGGTATTTTTCTCGTCAGTATTTCCGTGGTCATGGGCATCCGATATTGGCCCCACAAAACCCCGACTGTCAGCAAGTTCCGACGCCGCTGATGCTGCGGATTGACTGCCAGATCTGTCCATCACTCCTTCACGCGCTCCTTGTGTGTGTGTGTGTGTGTTGTGTGCTTCAAAGGCCCTTGTAAAATTCCACAACCAATAAAACAAAAAGAAATTAAAAGGAATAACGGAAATAATAATAATAATAATGATAATAATAATAATAATGATAATAATGTGACAGCATGCAAAAAATACCGGTGGTGACGGTGATGATGGTTATGTGGTAAGTGTAACAAAACAAAACAAAGCGACATTCCCTCTGTAGGGCAAAGTGGAGGACGTCAGCACCACTAATGCAATAAAGGGTTACACCGCAGCCGGCATAAAAGGTCCAAAGTACCGTATCATTTATTTCAATTGGATACAAAAAAAAAAAACTTGCATTTGAACCTACACCGGAATATATAAGTGCGGAAACCTTCGTTATGTTACGGTTGTCTCCCTTTTTTTCTTTTTTTTTTTTGAAGCGGTTCCTTCCATCAGTGGAAGCTGCAGCTCACAGTTTCAAGCTAACCTTTCACCCATTTTGAGTCTTGGAGGAATGCGTACTTTGACCGCCATGTGCATATTTTTTTTTTACCTTTTTAACAGCGTGAAATGATGGCTTTAAAAAGAAGAAGAAAAATAAAAAAGAGAACTCTGAAAAATAAATAATGTTTCTTTTTCCCCCTTTTTTACTCTTTACTTTTTTTTTAAATTATTTGGTGGCTTCTGTTTAGCAACATGAAGCACCGCATGTTCGAGGATGGAGAGTAATTATTCACAAATGCGTGTGGAGTCATCACAATTGTTTGCATTGAAAGTACTGAAGTGCCGAGGAAATTGTGACCCATAAATAAATATATTAATATCGTTAAAGTCCTGCCGCCCTCATCCCCAAATCCTCCTCTTTTTTTTTTCTTTTCCTCCTCTTTTTATATTTCCTGCACTCACATGAATAATAAAGGCGTGTTTAAGAGGAACTCATGCGGGGCAAATACCGTGACGCAGTGGGGAAATAGTAAAAAAAAAAAATTAAAACGAAAAAAAAAGAAGGAAAGAACACGCACATACAAAAAGAGAAAGAGAAAAAGAAAAAAAAGAAATTGCATTATTTGCACTGGTAGCTGCAACTACTTGCTAAATGAGGTTAAGGAAAACAAAAATTGAAAAAAAAAATAAGATAGAATTATATTGTATTTTATTACTGAAAAAAAAAAGTTTAATAACCAAACTTTTCCTAATTTTGCCTTTTTCCCTAGTGTCGAATGCGTTCTAAAAACCGTTTTGCTTGTCTTCTACTTCTTTTTCTTGTAATTCCTTTGACAGTGAAAAACAATTTTTTCATTTCATAAAGTCGATATGCCTCACAATAAAATAAATAATTAGACGTTTTAGTTTTTTTTTCTTTCTTTCTTTCTTCTATTCACCACTTCGTTGTTGCTGTTGTTGTTGTTGTTGTTTTTGCTTCTTCTTTTTTAATTTTTCTCTCTTCTGATCTTTGAGAATATTGTTGTTTCTTTTTTCTTTTTTTTTTAAAAAAAGGGGAAATTTTTCTTGCTTTAAAGTGCATCGGATCGAAACAACCATTACAACCTGATGTCGTTCAACATCTCTTCTTCCTCCTCCTCCTCCTGTTAATTCATTTGTGCTTAATAAGTTTTAGTTAGTTTGTTTTTCTTTAGTAATAGACGGGCATATCATTTCTTCTTTTCGTTTTGTTTTGTTTTTTAACTGTTGCCTCGACTTAATTGCACTCAAAAAAAAAAAAGGAAGTCAAAGATGAAAAATTACAATCAGAAAAGAAAAGGGGGGAAAACAACAACAACAACAATTAAAATACCGAGAGCTATATGATCTCTCACATTACTTTATTTTTTACTTTACTTTGCTCAGTTTTAGCCAACAATTGTGCCCCAAATGGTGGCACCGGTACCAAAAACAACGCCGACAACACCTGAAATTAACAACCCGTACGCTACGAGATAATGAAAAGGCCCAACGCGTTGCCATGTGAAGCCACCCGAGTACATAAGAAGTAGCGAAGGGAAAATATAACCAAGTGAGCCACCAGTAATGGAACCAGCAAAACCAAGAACCGTATTAACCTTTGGGATGAAGAGACCCAAAACCAGTGCCGCTACAGATAAGGTTACAACTGAGGCACAATGTTTCCAAAAGGGCAATACATCCGCATTCTTTCCTGCAATGCTGTATAACGCATTACGACACGCCATAGCGAGCAGCGCATATGAGGCGATCAGCTTCACAAGCACACCAATCATACCAACCATCACCGCAGGTTCATTCACGGGATCGTACATGAGCAAAATTGAACCGGTAACATCACGGCCAAAGTCCATGTAACCGAAAAATACGGTGAGTATATACAACACGGTACACATACACATCGCGATAGCGGATGAAATAACGAACTTACGCACGGAGCGATCCTTCATGTCCATATATATTTCATACGCCGTGTCCTGGCACGTGTATGAGAACATAAATACTCCCAATCCTTCAACAGCTGCATTCCCGCTATTAAAGAGAATGATAGCAGCTGTATCACTCTTTCCAACACTAACATCCTTAATATTCTCCGGAAGCCCATTTAGACACGAGTGCACAACAATCACAATGACAAAATACACCATGAAAGTAACGGCACAGGTGGAAACATGACGAAGTGAATCCACATGTCGCGGTATCACAAGTGGAAGCATACAACAGAGCCATAGAAGCGCGGTCAAAAGTCGGTTGCCCGTATTTCCCTTCCAGAACTCAGGTGCATCGGTTCCCTTCAAAATAGAAGAGAAAATATCTCCCACTGAAATCACGTAGGCAATACAACTCGTAAAGCCATCAAATGCTCGAACAGCAGCGATGGCATATGCAGCCCAGCGCCCCAACACCACAAATGTAACGCCTTCATATGTGAGTGCTTTAGAACGTTCGGCTGCAAGGGCGAGATTATACATGGAATATATGGTCATGCAATTAATTATGACGAGATATAATATTCCCATCACAAGTCCGCTTCCATTGGCGGTTGACGGCAAACCAAAGATGCCGGCGCCCAACGTCGTGGCCGCGATGTTAAAGGCGCTGGCAAAAATCCCTCCAGGAGGAATGACGGCGGCAATTTTTTTGCTCAGTTTGGAAAATGGAGCAAATTTAGATTCTGAATTGTTTGATTGAATGTCTTCGTAGGCCTCATAGTTTTTAATGCCATCATCCGAGGCATTAAGAGCATTCGGCTCATTGGAAGCATAAACAACGGCGGGGGTTATATTTCCACGGACATTACTCATTAGGTCCAATAACAGCTTAGGGTCTGATTTAGTTGGTCGCTGGCTGAAATCACCAATTACTAACAGAAACCTCACCTGCAGTAAATGAAACAAATATCATAGAAGAAGAAAAAAAGAAAAAGAAAAAAGGATCTAAAGGTGGTGAGATGGAAAATAAAACAATTGGACAATTAAAATACATAAACAAATCCCTTTGATTATTTGTTCGTTTATTTACGCCTTTTTATCATTTATATGGCGACGGGTTTCTTTTTTCTTTTTTTGTGCTTCTTTCTTTCGTTTCTATTCCGATACACTCTACATATTTTTTTTGTTGTTTTAGTTCCTCTCTCTCTTTTCTTCCCTACGCTGTTGTACATTTTAAATGTATATATATATATAGTAGTAATACAACGATTGCAGATGGTAACCTCGTAGCAGTTTAAAAAAAGGGAGAGAGAAACAAAATACTAACGGAGAGAAAGTAACAAAAAGAGGGGGGAAGGCGTTGAACCTCGAAAAATGGTTGGCACTCAACTCTGCAAGGCACATGCTATCGGTTGTATCATTGCTGCATTTTCCATTGCAACCTAAACGTATAAACATAACAACAACAATAATAACAAAAATGACAAACATTGTTTACGGACAGCATCAAACTGAAGCGAGAATAATCATTAGTAAAGTAGCAAAAGTTACACGACGAATAAGAGTGAAAAACGAAATTGAAGGGAAACGACAATCCAGTGTAACGGGGGGTAAACTCAACGAAATGAGCAGGGCGTTACAAATAAATAAACATAAGCCCGAAATGACTACCAAATGAAAAAAAAAAACACAAAACAAAACAAAAATAAAAATAGTGAAATGCAAAAGCATTCAAATATCACTTTAATTCCCCTTTTCGAAATTAAGTTCGCTGACCCTTACCATTTTTTGCTCACCATTGGGTAAATAATGAGCGTGTTCAAAAGGCACACGACAGGTCGGTTGTTTGCTACGCATATATGCGGGTTTGTGTCGGTCAGCGGGACGAAGGCGATCCATTTCTGCTTTCACGGGTTTAAAAGTGGAGTACGTTTTCACTCCCCATGCGTAACTGTAGCGACTGGTAATACGGGGTTTCATTACTTCAAGAACAAGCGCAGCTCGTGACTGAGCCTCTTCAATCAATGACTGGCGATCCATACACTCCTCCATCATCATGACAATTTGAGAAATGTTATCATGTTCTTCCTTTAAAATCTCCGCGCGCTCATCATCTTCACCATAAATGACGACATTCAGCACACGTTGAAAGTTGAACTCACGCCTCAACCGAGCGACGCATTCATCTGCATTGATGTACTCCTCCTCTCCCTGTTCTACATTTTCCCCATCTGCATCATCATTTTCATCCTTCTTTTGTTCCTTGTTGCCCTCAGGGTTGCTTCCACCCGCGGCGTTCTTTTGCACGAGAAGAATACCTGACCGCTGCAATTCCTCTGCCCATTTCAATTTTGTAATACCGCGGTACCATCGCTGACACAAATTTTCACGTGCGAACGTCTCACCAGCAGCAAGACGAGAAACCACGGCAAAAAGGGGGTCCTCCTCCTGAACCAAAATCCCTCCCAACATGGCGGTTTCTTCAACAGCTGAATGGTTTATTACTTCCGATGCACACCCCTCATATTCCATTATCTTGCTCAATTCTAATAATATCAATACCAATAATAATAATAATAATAGTAATGGTGTTCAGGTATGTGCTTGTCTCTTTTCGTTTTGTTTTCTCGGGTTGTTTTCGTTTTCGCTCTCTAACAAACGAGTTTCCAAGAAGTTACTTGTCTTGAAACAGTATACGTGAAGAAAGAAATAGAGAGGGGAAATAAAAATCATCACTTTTAGTGCCAAATCAGCACAGACAAAGAAAAGCGCAAATACAGAATGCATCAATAACAAATAAAAGGGAACTCTTAAAGAAATATTCTCTGTTATTTTTTTTTTTCTTAGTTAAGGCAATGAGTTCAACAAAAATAAGGGCATAGACTCACTGATGGCCCAAATGTGTAACCACTGACCTGAAGAAGCCAATATTGCCATATTTCAAATAACATATGAATCGCCTCATACATTTTCCCATTCATTCATTCATCCAACCGCCAGCCCCTCCCACCCTTCTCCGTGTTTTGTTACGTCATTATATTTAACATCGGTACCGTTAATAATGAAGTAAACAAATAAATAACAATTAATAAAAAGCAAAAAGCAATGAGTCTCCGTAGCTTCCATGATGCTACAGTTTCCGTTATAAAGAGCAAACAAAACGGAAACACCAGCACACAAATGTTTTGGTGCAACCGAACTGAAGATCTGATTCGTGACGCTTCTCCCACCACGCCCTGTTAAATATCTACATATGATAGCTTTAAGCGACTCATATGACAACAATTTCCACGCGTCTACGCGTACTTCTCACAACAACTTTTCAGACGCAATGAAGTGTTACATACCATCGGTGAAAAGAGAAAACACACATGTGAATAATAATTACAACTAACGCGTAATGGTCATCGAACTATATTTGCCATCACTATTGGCAACATTATTATTAAAATGTAAAAGCTACAGAGGACAAATCGACGGAAAGATTGAATTGCCACCAAATGATCAGAGGTCTCTCTGGCGATGCGCTTGCAAAGAATAAACAAACGTTCGGCTCAGTTACAGCAGACTAAACGCAACGAGAGGTGCATGTTAAGGCACTCACTTCAAATCCAATCGCACGATTTATTTTTAATTGCTGCTCCATCTTGTTCATTGTCTCATTACTGCAACATATTTCTCTACGTAGCTTAGACACTTCTTGCTTAGCTTTCCTTTGTTTTACTTTTCCAGGGCATGTGTATTTGGTGCAAAGTAACGATACACAGCGTAGAGAAAAGGGGGTGAAACGTTTGGATTTGCAAACAAGTGAATGCAAATGTAGATGTGAACGCAAGCATATAAACCTGAAGCACCTGACGGTCGCACCATATGGAAGAAACATATGAATGATATTAATTATTTGAGCACGATACACTTACACGAATATATTCGCCCAACTTATGAGATAACGCGTGCGCAGCAGCACAACGTACCAGCAGAACTGCGAACACCAAACAAAAGTGATGGCACATGCATCGTTAATTATATTTGGGCTTACGTTTGTACGTATCTGCATACATATATATTCGCTTCTGCACAAAATAGGGCACGGGTTCCGTGGTTGTCGACGAAATTAAGGAAAAAAATTAAAGCAAATACTCAAATACGTGAAGGTTGAACAAGAAGGTATATAAAAATTAAAAACTGACAAGCGGGAAGCAGTAAGCAATAGGCCTTTTCCATGATTCAAATATACAGTTTCCAAGAAGGAAATGTCATAACTGCGGCCCGCAATGGCGAAAAGTAACACAAAACAGAAGGTAAACAACTAATGCGTAGCAGCGGAGGAAGAAGGAAAGAACCGCACAGGTTGACCTAAAATCTCAAGAACATCGACAACAATATATTTTTTATCTGCCGCTGGCACACGGCTGCTGGCCTCCGAACAACAAATTATACAAATAATTAACACCTCACACGACATCAGCTAAATAAGAAGGAAGAGGGCAAAACTAAAACCAAAAACAAAACGAGAAATCACGCAGTAGGTAGAGGAAGAAAGACAGTAGATGGTCCGAATCTCTCACTTAACAATTTCTTTTTTTTTCTGTTTCTGTTTCTCTTTTTCTTTTTTTCTTTTTTGCCCCCCTCACTTTCTTTAGATGTTATTCATCCCCCACGACCCTCACATGTTGTCGGGCCGAATCCATCTCATGAAAAAGTTTCTGCAGCATGTCACGGAGCACTGCATTCTCCTTGTAAAGAGCCGATATCTCCTCCTGCATTGATATGAATCCACCGGTATCCACCACAAGGGAGCCACGCTTTATTTCCTCCGATGAAACAAGCTTGAAATTGGCGGCACCGGGCGGAAGTTTCTCTTCGGATGTTGAGGGTGTTGTCACCTGCTCAAGGACTGATGCGATGGAGGAGGGAGACGTGCTGCCGCCGTTAGATCCACATAATGTCCACATGTGCAAATTCCCTCGAAGAGCTACTAAGCACGGTTGCAATCTAGGAAACACACCAACCACAGCTTCGCACAGTGGAAGTACAGTAGTACTGATCAACAACAACTGCGCTTCCGCAACCGCTCTCATATTGTATGGAACCTCAATACTCTCCTCGCCAAACTCATTTCTGAAGCGCATCTGGTGTTGGTATAAACTAAACCTCTCATTTGCCCAGTACTTGTTCACGGAAGCACTGCGCATAGTAAAGGCATGGTGGGCAAGTGCAACGAGCAACCGAATGAGCTGATGGCGAACCGGTGGGTCATGCAGTCGTGAAGAAATGTTGCTGACCGCCTCAATTCCACTAGTGTACATGAGACTCTCCAGTTGGTACAACGACACCTGTGGTAGCAGAAGGGCCTTCATCGTCTGGAAAAGAAGTGCACGATCCTCCGCTTCCCAAAGCGCCGCGAAGTCAAACCGGCTGCGCTCCATCAGCCGACAGATGGTTTCATAACTACAGCTATGTTCCAGTAGCAGAGGTTCACAAGAATCCGAGCTGCCACCAGCACAACTGTTCGAGTAAACATCTAATGACCTGCACCCCTCACTTGAAGGAGTGACATAAACGTACATAGCACATAATGCAGACGTAATGGAAGCAATGATTTCCACATCAGCCATGTGCTCCACCATTCCCGAATGGAACAGAAGACTATAGAAGAACTGCAAACTGTCCGCTGCACGATCGGCGTTATGGAAGGGGACATCCACAAACCCATTCTGAAAGTGAAGCAGTAGTCGCTTCCACGCAGTTAAGGATAAATCCGGTTTTGGCATGTTGTTGAAGGCCCCAGAGTCCAGAGCAATGGCGCAGCCAACGTGGAAAAGCAGCCCTGGAGACCTCAAACTACTATGCTCATGCGCCACCGAGAAAATATCAACGGTTGTATCGCTAATCACGTGTAAGAGACCGGTAATAGAAACATTCGAAGCAGCATCACCACCTTCAGCGAGATCATGGTCACAGCCACGGGAAAGAAGTGGTCCGCACCACGGCCTCATTGCTTCACTTGTCGAGCTTAGCGATGGCTGTGGCGCAGCCGTGGAGCCGACTGTTAGCATGCCACCGCAATACTTTAACTCTCCCACTTCAGATTGAAGCATCTCCCGCTCCGTCCCCACAACTTTCACACGCAGCTCCGCTTCATCTAACGCATCATTCACTACTCTGAGCTGCGCCCGCAGCTCATCCCGCTCCTTGGTGATGCGATCCAACGAGAGTCGCAGCGCTTCCGCATCGTGCTCCACTACAGCTCTCCGGAGGGAATCCTCAGACATCTTGGGCATGGTCCCATCGCTCATTCCCGGCACGTCCCGCTTTACGCCAGAGGCCTCGATAACGGTGATACCCTCCTGGTCAGCTAACGCCAAGGGAGAATTGGCCTCATCACGCACTATTCTACGCTCTTCTTGCAAGCTTTGCACACTGCCATCGTGTACTGCACGTTTATCCATCATACGTGAAAGTGTCTCCTCCAACTCCGCGCACCGACACTCACATTGCATGCGCACCTCCACCGCATCAGATAACTCCGTGGCGAGCGACTTGACATCGTCCTCGAGCTTGCAGATGAGGGCATCCCTCCTTTCCATAGCGTGCTTTTGTCCCCTCCAAGCCGCCTGAAGTCTATACGCGATGTCGAAAAGACACTCACACCACTCCCGCTGGTCCGTGTCTATACATGTAAGGACCCGTGACAGCAACATGCTTGTCTCCCTAAAGCTAACATTTTCTCGAGATGCGCAGCCGCTCCACTCTTCAAGGTGGCTTTCAATGAAGTAAAGTATGTCGCGAGCGGTGCTCCACTCGTCAGCGCCATTGTGACAGGCGGACTCCATACGTACCTCCAGCTCTGGAAACAATGCGATGGCGGTACTCACAAGTTGCTGTACCACATCATCCAACTCTGCAGCGATAGATGAACTCCGGAACGCCCCAATGAAACTTCCTGGGCTTTCAAGCTCTTCATTCTTAGATCCGCGGTCTGTTCTATCCCTCAAACCCATTCGGCGAGCTCCAAAGGGAGTGGACCGAACGCAACTTGTGGCAGGCTTTTCGGCGACCACATCATCCGCAACAGTTGCATGTTGATGCCTCTTGTTTATCGACATCTCAGCTCGTATTTCCTTGATGGTGTCTTCCTGCTTAATGCAGAGGAGTTCAAGTCTGTGGTTCTCATTCAGAAGCTCCTTCATCCGCCGCTGGGACGAGGTGAGCAAAAACATGACTGTACTCTCCTTGGACACGCCACTATTCTGTAGTAGATGTAAGCTGAGCGTATCGGGGCGGTCCAGTGAAGGCGCTTGTGACGCGACAACACTACTGAGTGACTGCCGCAAGCTACTGATACGTTGCAGCGCATCGAGTGGGAGGGTTGCGGGTGTCGGAGACGTGGCACATATCCCTGTCATTCCCGTGGATGTATAACACGGCATCGGCAGCTGCTGCCGAGCCACCCGCTTGTGAGACATAAAAGTGAGCTGCAAAGGTGAGAAGGGAGGAACAAAAGTAAGACAAACGGGACTAATATGTATCCCTTACGTGTGTGTCATTGAAACGGATGAGGGAAAAAAAGAGAAATGGATTGGAAGCAATAACGCACCTGCTTTCAACAAAATCACAATCGACAACGGCAGATAACAAATCCATGGCTTAACGATGTGAGGACAAGCACACAGCAAATGGCAATAATAAGAAACAACTAAATATGGAGGGATACCTCGCATGATGATCCAAAACTAAAGTCACAAAACCAATGTGCAAAAAATAATATCTCCATTAGGTTCTACCACACACACACAAAAAAAAAAAAGATAAGCAGACGGCCGATTATGTAAATGCTGTATGACGCACTGAAAAGCCACTAGACAATCCCCATAATCTTCATTTACTCTAAATTAAGAGCACGAACTAACCTTTAAATATCTCTCAATAAGATCCTAGAGAACATGTAACTCAATTAATCACAAACTTGCAACAACAACAACCATCCAACTCAACTATAAAAACAATAACCCCAGCGACACAGAAAGGCTACAGATATAAATTCGAAAACTACTGCTTCACTGACCACTGAATCTCGAAGCAAATAAGAGCTAAAAGATGAAAAAAAACTACATAAACACCACAAAGCTACAAAAGAGACCACATAACCACAAATCAAACCTCAACGTCGCCACTAAAGGAACTACACTTCAGCGATCCAACAACAGACGCAGCACATCCAAACACATCATAAACTCACAAAAGCATCAGGTCACCATTCCAGTATAAATCAACGCAATTACAGACAAGGAAATAACTTGTAACTCATTTTGCAACAGCTGCGCCCAACCCCAGACACCACTTCGCATCAAACCTCCGGCCACGTGCCATTACAAAAAAAAACACACAAACTTTTAAGAAATTCCTTTAATTACCGTTAACCCACACGTATAGTAAACTAACAGTTCTCACCGACTATAAGTTGTCAGTCTTCACCAGCGTCTGGCTTCAAATACACGCAGCCAATACACATCACGTCATGACACTTCTTTACCTACACAAACCCTGAAGCAATAAGGATAAGAGAAGGAACGAAACAACAAAATTAGTAGAATGTGTGGCAGAAATTAGGGCGCATGTATAGAACCCCACCGTTAGCAACAAACATTATTAAGCTTCGATAAAGCTAAAACCCGCAACGACACGACAGCAATAATAGGGGGGAAATATCTTATATTCTAAATAAAGGAAAACTCCCTTCGAGATTGTCGCGTACGGCATCCAGCTGGGGCAAAGAAGGAAGAAGAAAAAATCATCGGAGGTTACCCGCAAAGCGACGATACAACCCCGATTCATCCGTAACAACAAAAGCAAGCTACTACACTTAACAGTACAGCAAAATAAGGATACAACACGAAGCGGCGTACACTAAACAATTAATCAGCAACAACAAAATAAATTAAAAATAAAAACCACAAAGAAAAAATTTTTAAACAAATATTAAAAAACAGAAAAACATTACTTGGCCTCATAAAAAACAGTGTCCCCACAACATCCAGGAAAAAAAAACTAGTGCCTTCCCACAATATTCAACGATTAACATAAAAAACAACTACACAGCATAATATACTGCCGATCCAGTACCAAGTACAACAGCCACAACACCAACAAAAAGAAGGAGATAAGTACCAAAGAAATCAATATTACCAACTTTTTCCCTCGTGAAGCCACCTGAGTACATGTAGAACAACGGAGGCAACACAAGTCCGATATGACCACCACAGAAAGCACCAACGAGACCAAAAACAGTGGATGCTTTCGGAATGAAGAGTCCCACTAGTAGAGCCGCTAAAGTAATAGACGTCACAATAAGGGAATGCTTCCAGTAAGGTACAGTATCAACATGCCAACCCGTACAATGGTACAGCGCATCACGCATTGGTATGATGTGCAAAGCAAAGGCAACACAAACCTTGGCAGCAACCCCAATGTACGCAATTGCAACGGCAACATTCTCACCTGGATCATATAGAGACAGCACTGTGTCAATGGCATCCCCTCCAAACTCCAAATAACCAAATAAACCAACCAGGAAGTAAAGCACAGCACACATTGACATGCCGACAGTACCATATATTGTGAAGCGTTGCGGCGACCGGTGTTTCATCTCACGGAATATTTCAAATGCGTTCGACTGGCAGATAAATGAGAAGAGAAATAGTGATAAGCCATCTAAAGCGCTATTTCCAGTGCGCATGTACACGATGCCATCAGCGACACCCTCATTAATGATCTTATTAATGGAATGGCCAATAACAACACATGAAAAATACACAATAAACATCACACCCACAAAGGATAAGTGGCGCAATGAATTAACCTGCTTGGGAATGCACATAGGCAAGATAATCACCAACCACACCATGGATGTCATTAGCCGATTACCACTCTCTGATTTCAAATATTCCGGAACACCATCACGACTAAATAGAGCTCTCAAAATGATACCAATAATGATGATGTAAGCAACGTTACCTCCAAAGCACATCGCTATCATAAGCGCTGCCGCGTAGTAGCCAGCAAGTGGACCCATCACCATCCGCGCAGCTTCTCCGTAATTACGCGATCCCGTCTTCACTGCAACCTTTGCAAGAAGATTAAGAGAGTACACCGTGCCAACCGCAACGCAAACAAGGTAAATGCAGGACATAACAATCCCACTCAAATTGAAACCAGTCGGAAGTGAGCAAATGCCAGCACCCAATGTAGCAGAGGCCAGGTTCAGGGCACAGGACCACAATCCACCATGGGGAATAAACTTCTCAAGAAGTACGGTGAAAAGCGAGGGTTTCACTTCCTTTACCACATCATCCTGGCCTTTCTGAGTTACATCAAGTGCAATAGCGTCAGAAGATAATTTTACATCACCAGCGTGAGCAAAAGGATCCGTGTCACGACGGCCCCTGTCATTGCCCCCGCTGGATTGATTCGTCATATTGGTAGCGTATTATGATACGAACCTTACGCTTCAAGATAGTAATATAACATCCAAGTGAAAACGAAGAGATTTTGAAAGACATACCAGAAAGAAGATAATAAATACATCTGCAGCAAACTCTATACAAAGTGCTGGAAGTCAATAGGAAGTCGACAAACAAAGAGATGTGTACTGCAAACAAAAAACGGAACCAGTAACTCAAACACAGATATCCGATCTCGTTACACGTTACCACAACGTCTTGCCCCTGATCTTTTCCTCCAACAGTTGAATCACTAAGACTGACAAAAGAGAAGAGATACAACAATAACCCAGTTGACAGCAGCAGTGACACTAGGGGAGGAATAATGCTAAGTTTACCCCGATAATAATGATAACAATAACAACAAGTGTGGAAAGGGACGCCAACCGTTGTGTGTGCTCTCTCCTTTTGGGGAAAATGGAAACAAAAGGGAGTACGACAAAGGAATAACTGGATTCAGTTATCATAAAGAAACGACATATATAATTTTCACAAAAGAATGTAATAATAGTGATAAATCACTGACAAGATGTGGGAGCAACTGAAAGATGAAGATCCATAGAAATATTGCTACTGCAAAGAAAATGAAAGAAATCACAGCCCATTAAATATTACACGGTACAAATATATAAATAAATATTTGCGCATGTGGATATACACAAGCAATACCTAGAAATAAAGTATGTGTACACCAAGAACATACCCGCGTAGAAATCATCATCATACTACGGCACCGTGTTGTATATTGTTGAAACCGTGCCAAATACAACAGCCACAACACCAACAAAAAGAAGGAGATAAGCGCCAAAGAAATCAATATTACCAACTTTTTCCCTCGTGAAGCCACCTGAGTACATGTAGAACAACGGAGGCAACACAAGTCCGATATGACCACCACAGAAAGCACCAACGAGACCAAAAACAGTGGATGCTTTCGGAATGAAGAGTCCAATAATCAGTGAGGTAAAGTTAATAGTTACAACCACAACAACATGCTTCCAATACGGTACAGTATCAACATGCCAACCCACACAATGGTACAGACCGTCACGTATGGGAATAGCGTGTAGAGCATGAGCAACTGTTATTTTAATTGCAACCCCAATGTACGCAATTGCAAGGGCAACATTCTCACCTGGATCATATAGAGACAGCACTGTGTCAATGGCATCCCCTCCAAACTCCAAATAACCAAATAAACCAACCAGGAAGTAAAGCACAGCACATATTGACATGCCGACAGTACCATATATTGTGAAGCGTTGCGGCGACCGGTGTTTCATCTCACGGAATATTTCAAATGCGTTCGACTGGCAGATAAATGAGAAGAGAAATAGTGATAAGCCATCTAAAGCGCTATTTCCAGTGCGCATGTACACGATGCCATCAGCGACACCCTCATTAATGATCTTATTAATGGAATGGCCAATAACAACACATGAAAAATACACAATAAACATCACACCCACAAAGGATAAGTGGCGCAATGAATTAACCTGCTTGGGAATGCACATAGGCAAGATAATCACCAACCACACCATGGATGTCATTAGCCGATTACCACTTTCTGATTTCAAATATTCCGGAACACCATCACGATTGAGCACAGCCTTCAAAATGATACCAATAATGATGATGTAAGCAACGTTACCTCCAAAGCACATCGCTATCATAAGCGCTGCCGCGTAGTAACCAGTAAGTGGACCCATCACCATCCGCGCAGCTTCTCCGTAATTACGCGATCCCGTCTTCACTGCAACCTTTGCAAGAAGATTAAGAGAGTACACCGTGCCAACCGCAACGCAAACAAGGTAAATGCAGGACATAACAATCCCACTCAAATTGAAACCAGTCGGAAGTGAGCAAATGCCAGCACCCAATGTAGCAGAGGCCAGGTTCAGGGCACAGGACCACAATCCACCATGGGGAATAAACTTCTCAAGAAGTACGGTGAAAAGCGAGGGTTTCACTTCCTTTACCACATCATCCTGGCCTTTCTGAGTTACATCAAGTGCAATAGCGTCAGAAGATAATTTTACATCACCAGCGTGAGCAAAAGGATCCGTGTCACGACGGCCCCTGTCATTGCCCCCGCTGGATTGATTCGTCATATTGGTAGCGTATTATGATACGAACCTTACGCTTCAAGATAGTAATATAACATCCAAGTGAAAACGAAGAGATTTTGAAAGACATACCAGAAAGAAGATAATAAATACATCTGTAGCAAACTCTATACAAAGTGCTGGAAGTCAATAGGAAGTCGACAGACAAAGAGATGTGTACTGCAAACAAAAAACGGAACCAGTAACTCAAACACAGATATCCGATCTCGTTACACGTTACCACAACGTCTTGCCCCTGATCTTTTCCTCCAACAGTTGAATCACTAAGACTGACAAAAGAGAAGAGATACAACAATAACCCAGTTGACAGCAGCAGTGACACTAGGGGAGGAATAATGCTAAGTTTACCCCGATAATAATGATAACAATAACAACAAGTGTGGAAAGGGACGCCAACCGTTGTGTGTGCTCTCTCCTTTTGGGGAAAATGGAAACAAAAGGGAGTACGACAAATGAATAACTGGATTCAGTTATCATAAAGAAACGACATATATAATTTTCACAAAAGAAT
The DNA here is from genome assembly GCF_000002445.2 of Trypanosoma brucei brucei TREU927. Taxonomy (NCBI): domain Eukaryota; phylum Euglenozoa; class Kinetoplastea; order Trypanosomatida; family Trypanosomatidae; genus Trypanosoma; species Trypanosoma brucei. The sequence goes on along the minus strand of NC_007281.1, from coordinate 2,441,078 downwards.
GTAATAATAGTGATAAATCACTGACAAGATGTGGGAGCAACCGAAAGATGAAGATCCATAGAAATATTGCTACTGCAAAGAAAATGAAAGAAATCACAACCCATTAAATATTACACGGTACAAATATATAAATATATATTTGCGCATGTGGATATACACAAGCAATACCTATGGATAAAAAATAAAGTATGTGTGCACCAAGAACATACTCGCGTAGAAATCATCATCATACTACGGCACCGTGTTGTATATTGTTGAAACCGTGCCAAATACAACAGCCACAACACCAACAAAAAGAAGGAGATAAGTGCCAAAGAAATCAATATTACCAACTTTTTCCCTCGTGAAGCCACCTGAGTACATGTAGAACAACGGAGGCAACACAAGTCCGATATGACCACCACAGAAAGCACCAACGAGACCAAAAACAGTGGATGCTTTCGGAATGAAGAGTCCCATTAGTAGAGCCGCTAAAGTAATAGACGTCACAATAAGGGAATGCTTCCAGTACGGTACAGTATCAACATGCCAACCCGTACAATGGTACAGCGCATCACGCATTGGTATGATGTGCAAAGCAAAGGCAACACAAACCTTGGCAGCAACCCCAATGTACGCAATTGCAACGGCAACATTCTCACCTGGATCATATAGAGACAGCACTGTGTCAATGGCATCCCCTCCAAACTCCAAATAACCAAATAAACCAACCAGGAAGTAAAGCACAGCACACATTGACATGCCGACAGTACCATATATTGTGAAGCGTTGCGGCGACCGGTGTTTCATCTCACGGAATATTTCAAATGCGTTCGGCTGGCAGATAAATGAGAAGAGAAATAGTGATAAGCCATCTAAAGCGCTATTTCCAGTGCGCATGTACACGATGCCATCAGCGACACCCTCATTAATGATCTTATTAATGGAATGGCCAATAACAACACATGAAAAATACACAATAAACATCACACCCACAAAGGATAAGTGGCGCAATGAATTAACCTGCTTGGGAATGCACATAGGCAAGATAATCACCAACCACACCATGGATGTCATTAGCCGATTACCACTCTCTGATTTCAAATATTCCGGAACACCATCACGATTGAGCACAGCCTTCAAAATGATACCAATAATGATGATGTAAGCAACGGAGCCGCCAAAGCACATCACTATCATAAGCGCTGCCGTGTAGTAACCAGCAAGTGGACCCATCACTGCTTTGGCAGCTTCTCCGTAATTACGCGATCCCGTCTTCACTGCAACCTTTGCAAGAAGATTAAGAGAGTACACCGTGCCAACCGCAACGCAAACAAGGTAAATGCAGGACATAACAATCCCACTCAAATTGAAACCTGCAGGCAGTGAGCAAATGCCAGCACCCAATGTAGCAGAGGCCAGGTTCAGGGCACAGGACCACAATCCACCATGGGGAATAAACTTCTCAAGAAGTACGGTGAAAAGCGAGGGTTTCACTTCCTTTACCACATCAACATGCTCCTGCTGCGAAGGATCGAAAGCAGCGACCTCAGAAGGAATTGGATCGCTGCCGTCAACAAATGGATCGGTAGTGGCTCCCTTTCCATCATTCGGATGCTTTTTGGTGGCTCGCATCTCACTTCCACTACGCAAGGAATAATGTGACCTAACCTATTGGAATTGTGATAACAAGCAATTAAACACGAAAGGTGAACATGTGCATTGGAAAAAGGGAAAGCAGCAAAGTGTAATGCTGCTCACATCGCAAGAAAACAAAATCCCACTGCAACAATAGAAGCACTGTCAGTATAACAACGCACAGTTAATTTCTCTACGCCATCGAACCATGAAACGGCAACAGAAGGAGGGGATGGTTACTGTTAACCCACACGTATAGTAAACTAACAGTTCTTACCGACTATAAGCTGTCAGTCTTCACCAGCGTCTGGCTTCAAATACACGCAGCCAATACACATCACGTCATGGCACTTCTTTACCTACACAAACCCTGAAGCAATAAGGATAAGAGAAGGAACGAAACAACAAAATTAGTAGAATGTGTGGCAGAAATTAGGGCGCATGTATAGGCATCACTCGACGACAATCTCGGTTACAGACATAATGACAACATGGCAAATGCGAGACAGGAATACAAAAAAACAAACGAGAAATAGACTTAAAAACTCCAAAGAAATCAAAAACAAATATATAAAGAATATATATAAAGGAAATATATAAAGGAAATATATAAGAAATTTACTTATTGTGTGTAGGGGTCCGTAATCGTTCCAAACGGTAGGAAGCCACGAATCTATGGAAAGAGGAATACCAGCGAAAAAGAAATTTAGCACAAGGAGGGAAAAACATACGTCATCACAGTATCCGAAAAGAACCTTAATACAATACATTTATTTTTTCAACTGAAAACCGAATAGCTTTGTGTTCACCTTCCCTTTACTTCATAGAAATATATATATAGGAAATAACTATCATGCTGAAGAAACAGTAAGCGTTCCTCATCATCCTACACAAACTATGATCTTAAACGATAATTTACTAACTATGTGGAAGAGCTGAAAGCGTTCTCATCCCGCCTCCCGCGCTTTCCTTCGCTAAGTCCTACCCCATGGCAAGTAACCCTCGAGACGCCCCATCGGCCGGATTTATCCCGGAATGTACGTAGCTCCATATGGCACTTATCCGTTCTTGTCGTAATATCCTGTTTTTTGCAGATGCCTATCGCACTAGGGCGCTTGAATGCGTGTTGCCTTTTCTCATAATATGCATTACAGCAGTGTTATCCACACATATGTGCAATGGCCCATCGAAACGCCCCCGAATCGCTAACAATGCGAATTGAATCGCTCGCACTTCTCCTTATGATATCATATGAGGTGCCGTTTCCCAGGAGCCTCCTGCTATTATAATCTCTCCTGTACCTTTAAATGACATCCCTCCCCATCCCTGCACGGAGGCATCTGTCACCAGCGTGGCCGTAGTGGGCTGAGCCTGTGGTGGAACCACTGGCACATTTTTCAACAACTCGCTCATCCACTGCTTCTCCAGCTTCAATACACTTTTTGGCAGAAAAACCAAATCGGAGGGGTTTACCAAACCCATATTTAGGCGAGATAAACGCCAACGCATCATTTAAAAGAAAGTATAGTAAGAAAAAAGTGGTTCTCCCCTAACCCCAGCCGCATATATCATGCAGAATACAACTCTCTCCATCTGTTGTATGGTCGCTACCTCGAGTGGAGCCGATTCTCGAATCCGCCGCATTGTCTTTGCATTCAACAAAACCGTCTGTTTGTCATGCTCAAATAAAAACCCGATAAATTCGTAACGTGTTGCCATTTCTTTGCTCATCAACATTTACTCCGCACTCTTTCATATTTTTAGCAATGTGGTCCCCCCATTCCTTGACCGTTTTGTGTGGTCTACTGATACGGATGTTGTCGATCCATGTGTGCGCCCTCAATTCGTTGGTGGCCGCATATTGTGGTTTCGCTGCCCCAGGATCTCCTGCCAAAACTCTCGTGATGTCTTTACAATTTCATGACTTCATTTATTAACCAATTGGAGTTGATTCAATTCTACGAGTTCCCCACTTTTCTGTGCAACAGCGGAGACACACTCAAATGTCTTTTGTGGCATGTTCATCCGGAAAAAAAGAAGCCTTTAAATCAAACAACCCTGCGGATTCATCATAAACTGCACTTAGATATTGGGATATATATCCCAACGGGACTTCGGCCTCGTAATCATTTTTGGCATTTTTTACCTTGGACCAAGCAATAAATCGGCGTCTTTTTCCTGCCGACTTCTACTCCACAACTGAAAAAGGTATGACCCATCCCTTTGTAGGAAGATCCGAAGGTTGGCTTATAACACCTGCTTCTTTTATGATTACAGCGTCTTTTTCCGCAATCCGCAAATGTGACTCCCTGTCTCTTTCTTTCGATTTTCCTTCTGTGGCAATCTTCAAGTTCCATACCTTCTCAAACCGTTGCCGCGTCTCCTCCTTCATTCGTCTTCGTACCCGTTCTAAATACAATGTGCCCACATTTACTTCCTGAAGAGGCAATGTCATCTCTTCTTCCTTAGACGCCACCCGTGGTCCTTGCGAACGTCGTGTGATGCTATGCCCTTGAAAATGTTTTACTCCTGGTTACTAAAGCTATCCCTGCTTGGCGGGAATTATCTGGCATATCCCATGGTAAATCTGTTTTTCCCCTTTTCAGGGGTTTTACATCAGCACAGTCATGCGCAACTCCGACTTGTTGATGGTGGCGGTCCATAGACACAGATAGCGTCCTACCGTGCTTCGAGGAAGCTCCTGAGGGTTTGTGTGCTTTCCCAATTGTGTTAATAATATTGAATCGAGGGCGTGTGTTTTTACGCCACTAATGCCAACTCTGGGTGTGCCAAAGCCCCTCTCTTTATTGAATGTGCAGTCACCCCAAATGGGCAGAATATTGTTTCCATTCCCTTCGTTGTAATGGCTATGAGCTTTTCACTACCCTCCATTTCCCTGATTACCCTTCGGATCCTTCCTGCATCTTCTCCGCTTATCACCACATACTTCGCGGTTCTGTGTGTGTCGCTTTTGAATGTCTTTGGGAGTGCTCCTCAGTTTACCACTATGGCATCATCTTTTTTGTCTTGTGGATGGAGCACAAAATTCTCTTGTTGTAGCTCTGCTATTTCTCCCCATCTGCTAGCTGTGATTCAGGATAGTCTTAAAGCTACTCGATCCCGCTCCAGTGTTAAAGTGTCGCATACGAGATCGAGCTCCCAACGCAACATGGGTCAAGCCTGTTTTATGGTATTTCCCCCTGTCATTCTGCATAGTCCGGCTACAAATACATTCGCGCTGGTGTATGCTCTGCGGCTAGTAATGATAGTAGTGTCCTTGTGTACTGTATGGTGGTGCTCTTTGCCAGTTGCAAACTTACAATAAACAAGGGGATTGTCGTTTCGACAGCCGGTAGTCCGTGTTTGTCTGCAAACGCATAGAACCTTCGGATTATGGACCCTTTCTGTTTGTCCCAAGTTGTGTGTGTCCACATCCTTTTTGCTACTTTGTTTTCTTCTGAAACCAGTGTCACAATATACGAATCGTGCGTAGAAGCTAGAATAACCTTGACGTCGTTCACCGACGACCACCTTGTTGCATGTTTTTAATTTCCATTTGACATTTCCCAGATCTCTTGAAAGGCTCCTCTCATACGTTGAGCTGCTGTCGACTTTTCTGCGCGTAAGGGTCGTACTATTCCCGTCCGTGTCGGGTAACTCATTGGCGGACAAAGGGTAGGAGTAGTAGTAGTTGTTACCGTCCTCCAGTGTAACTTTCTCCGTTGTGTTGGTTTTTTCCCTTGTGGTGGAGTATAGGTAGGGAAATATTAAAGCCCCCAAATTCATTGCTTCTCTCGCCTCTTCAAAAAGCCTTTAGGAAATCTGAGTTTCTAGGCAACACAAAACTTACCATCAATTGCCTCAGCGATCCCAGATCCATTTTCTGTTCGCGGTCAAAGTAAACACCATTAGGGTTTTCATCCTCGATTGTCAGAATTCCATCCACGTGGTATGCATCCCTCGGGTTCTGTACTGGTTCAAAGTCGAAAGAAAAAGATGCTGGTCCCTTTTGGCGAACAGATTCCATAAAAGCCGTGACATTTATTACCCTCTCTCTCTGAAAATCGATCGTGTATGAGGCAGCATCTTTGATATCATAAAACATATTTTTTTCTTTCTAGAACTTACACCCTCTGGCAGGCAGCTGTAAAATATTGGAGAAGACAGTGTATTTATATAAGGAAATTCGTACAAAATAATACCATGTAATCCCATATCCAAAACCATTGGTAACGCAGGGTTTCCAAAAAAAAAAAATGAAAAATGAAAGCAAAAACGTCACGCAAATAAGTCACATGGGTTTCTACACCCAAGACATACCTGCGTGTATATATTGCCTAAACCTTATATATTTCCTTAAAGTTGCCCTTTATGCTCAGTTGGTCCCTTTCTCCTTAAGTTAAAATTAATGCCATCACCATGGCTATTCCCCCTCACCCTTACAGGTTGAGCTGGAGGCCAAACTACCAACCTGTCCCAACAGCACCGGTACAAATTACAATTATTACCGACGCCGTGCAGGCAGCCAAAGGAATGAAAACAAAAATATAAGAAAAGATATTTACCACATTTAATTAATTACTACTTTTTTTGGTTCTATCAAAAGAATTATTTATTGAATCAAGAAATTCTCATTTACACACACAAATTCCTACAGGAGGATTCATAAAGGTTAAACATCCATAGACGCTCCATTTGCAATCTAATGTGTCAAGACAGTGCACCGGCTATGGTCGTTACCGTGCCAAATACAACAGCCACAACACCAACAAAAAGAAGGAGATAAGTGCCAAAGAAATCAATATTACCAACTTTTTCCCTCGTGAAGCCACCTGAGTACATGTAGAACAACGGAGGCAACACAAGTCCGATATGACCACCACAGAAAGCACCAACGAGACCAAAAACAGTGGATGCTTTCGGAATGAAGAGTCCAATAATCAGTGAGGTAAAGTTAATAGTTACAACCACAACAACATGCTTCCAATACGGTACAGTATCAACATGCCAACCCACACAATGGTACAGACCGTCACGTATGGGAATAGAGTGTAGAGCATGAGCAACTGTTATTTTAATTGCAATTCCAATATACGCAATTGCAAGGGCAACATTCTCACCTGGATCATATAGAGACAGCACTGTGTCAACAGATTTCCCTCCAAACTCCAAATAACCAAATAAACCAACCAGGAAGTAAAGCACAGCACACATCACAACACCCACAATACCATATATTGTGAAGCGTTGCGGCGACCGGTGTTTCATCTCACGGAATATTTCAAATGCGTTCGACTGGCAGATAAATGAGAAGAGAAATAGTGATAAGCCATCTAAAGCGCTATTTCCAGTGCGCATGTACACGATGTCATCAGCGACACCCTCATTAATGATCTTATTAATGGAATGGCCAACAATGAAAAATGCGAAATAAGCAATAGCGATCACACCCACAAAGGATAAGTGGCGCAATGAATTAACCCGCTTGGGAATGCACATAGGCAAGATAATCACCAACCACACCATGAATGTCATTAGCCGATTACCACTTTCTGATTTCAAATATTCCGGAACACTATCACGATTGAGCACAGCCTTCAAAATGATACCAATAATGATGATGTAAGCAACGTTACCTCCAAAGCACATCGCTATCATAAGCGCTGCCGCGTAGTAACCAGTAAGTGGACCCATCACCATCCGCGCAGCTTCTCCGTAATTACGCGATCCCGTCTTCACTGCAACCTTTGCAAGAAGATTAAGAGAGTACACCGTGCCAACCGCAACGCAAACAAGGTAAATGCAGGACATAACAATCCCACTCAAATTGAAACCAGTCGGAAGTGAGCAAATGCCAGCACCCAATGTAGCAGAGGCCAGGTTCAGGGCACAGGACCACAATCCACCATGGGGAATAAACTTCTCAAGAAGTACGGCGAAAAGCGAGGGTTTCACTTCCTTTACCACATCATCCTGGCCTTTCTGAGTTACATCAAGTGCAATAGCGTCAGAAGATAATTTTACATCACCAGCGTGAGCAAAAGGATCCGTGTCACGACGGCCCCTGTCATTGCCCCCGCTGGATTGATTCGTCATATTGGTAGCGTATTATGATACGAACCTTACGCTTCAAGATAGTAATATAACATCCAAGTGAAAACGAAGAGATTTTGAAAGACATACCAGAAAGAAGATAATAAATACATCTGTAGCAAACTCTATACAAAGTGCTGGAAGTCAATAGGAAGTCGACAAACAAAGAGATGTGTACTGCAAACAAAAAACGGAACCAGTAACTCAAACACAGATATCCGATCTCGTTACACGTTACCACAACGTCTTGCCCCTGATCTTTTCCTCCAACAGTTGAATCACTAAGACTGACAAAAGAGAAGAGATACAACAATAACCCAGTTGACAGCAGCAGTGACACTAGGGGAGGAATAATGCTAAGTTTAGCCCGATAATAATGATAACAATAACAACAAGTGTGGAAAGGGACACCAACCGTTGTGTGTGCTCTCTCCTTTTGGGGAAAATGGAAACAAAAGGGAGTACGACAAATGAATAACTGGATTCAGTTATCATAAAGAAACGACATATATAATTTTCACAAAAGAATGTAATAATAGTGATAAATCACTGACAAGATGTGGGAGCAACCGAAAGATGAAGATCCATAGAAATATTGCTACTGCAAAGAAAATGAAAGAAATCACAACCCATTAAATATTACACGGTACAAATATATAAATATATATTTGCGCATGTGGATATACACAAGCAATACCTATGGATAAAAAATAAAGTATGTGTGCACCAAGAACATACCCGCGTAGAAATCATCATCATACTACGGCACCGTGTTGTATATTGTTGAAACCGTGCCAAATACAACAGCCACAACACCAACAAAAAGAAGGAGATAAGTGCCAAAGAAATCAATATTACCAACTTTTTCCCTCGTGAAGCCACCTGAGTACATGTAGAACAACGGAGGCAACACAAGTCCGATATGACCGCCACAGAAAGCACCAACGAGACCAAAAACAGTGGATGCTTTCGGAATGAAGAGTCCCATTAGTAGAGCCGCTAAAGTAATAGACGTCACAATGAGGGAATGCTTCCAGTACGGTACAGTATCAACATGCCAACCCGTACAATGGTACAGTGCATCACGCATTGGTATGATGTGCAAAGCAAAGGCAACACAAACCTTGGCAGCAACCCCAATGTACGCAATTGCAACGGCAACATTCTCACCTGGATCATATAGAGACAGCACTGTGTCAATGGCATCCCCTCCAAACTCCAAATAACCAAATAAACCAACCAGGAAGTAAAGCACAGCACACATTGACATGCCGACAGTACCATATATTGTGAAGCGTTGCGGCGACCGGTGTTTCATCTCACGGAATATTTCAAATGCGTTCGGCTGGCAGATAAATGAGAAGAGAAATAGTGATAAGCCATCTAAAGCGCTATTTCCAGTGCGCATGTACACGATGCCATCAGCGACACCCTCATTAATGATCTTATTAATGGAATGGCCAATAACAACACATGAAAAATACACAATAAACATCACACCCACAAAGGATAAGTGGCGCAATGAATTAACCTGCTTGGGAATGCACATAGGCAAGATAATCACCAACCACACCATGGATGTCATTAGCCGATTACCACTTTCTGATTTCAAATATTCCGGAACACCATCACGATTGAGCACAGCCTTCAAAATGATACCAATAATGATGATGTAAGCAACGGAGCCGCCAAAACACATCACTATCATAAGCGCTGCCGTGTAGTAACCAGCAAGTGGACCCATCACTGCTTTGGCAGCTTCTCCGTAATTACGCGATCCCGTCTTCACTGCAACCTTTGCAAGAAGATTAAGAGAGTACACCGTGCCAACCGCAACGCAAACAAGGTAAATGCAGGACATAACAATCCCACTCAAATTGAAACCTGCAGGCAGTGAGCAAATGCCAGCACCCAATGTAGCAGAGGCCAGGTTCAGGGCACAGGACCACAATCCACCATGGGGAATAAACTTCTCAAGAAGTACGGCGAAAAGCGAGGGTTTCACTTCCTTTACCACATCAACATGTTCCTGCTGCAAAGGATCGAAAGCAGCGACCTCAGAAGGAATTGGATCGCTGCCGTCAACAAATGGATCGGTAGTGGCTCCCTTTCCATCATTCGGATGCTTTTTGGTGGCTCGCATTTCACTTCCACTACGCAAGGAATAATGTGACCTAACCTATTGGAATTGTGATAACAAGCAATTAAACACGAAAGGTGAACATGTGCATTGGAAAAAGGGAAAGCAGCAAAGTGTAATGCTGCTCACATCGCAAGAAAACAAAATCCCACTGCAACAATAGAAGCACTGTCAGTATAACAACGCACAGTTAATTTCTCTACGCCATCGAACCATGAAACGGCAACAGAAGGAGGGGATAGTTACTGTTAACCCACACGTATAGTAAACTAACAGTTCTTACCGACTATAAGCTGTCAGTCTTCACCAGCGTCTGGCTTCAAATACACGCAGCCAATACACATCACGTCATGACACTTCTTTACCTACACAAACCCTGAAGCAATAAGGATAAGAGAAGGAACGAAACAACAAAATTAGTAGAATGTGTGGCAGAAATTAGGGCGCATGTATAGAACTAGGGGAGTATTTTCTTATTGGTGACATCTGGTGGCGGTGAGATCGACTGCGAAACCTTAATATGAGAAGTGAAAGTTTTGTATCCGTGAAAGAGGTGGTGACACTGAGATATTGGCATTGACAACTTGGGCTAATCTTACCGTGTATTTGAGTAAGTAGAGTAGCAAACATTCTTATAGCAACAACTTTTTCCCTGCGTTAACGAGAGTGTTTCATATAAGCCGTTCATTGCAACTGCCTTTTGATGTGCCGCCTCTTTCAGTGGACTACAGCGACGATTTCATCCGATGAAGAGCATGATCTCCGTAGCGACTATCAGGAAGAAGAGCTAGGTGTTTAAGCTACAGGAAGCACGTAAAAAAATAATTAGGGTAACGCACACCTGGAAACAACTCTGTCAAAAAAGCACTAGCGCGCGGTTACAGACTTTCACCGACACTATGAGCAAGAAGCGTAACGGTTGCAGCGCCGCCGCTGCTTGCGGTCGCTAAGCACAGCTCGCCCATCGGTGGTAGCGCATATTCTCGCTCCAGCAGAGCCGTGTTTGCCATTACTTTCCTACTAGTTTCAACCCTAACTTCCTAGTCAACCAAACGTAAATTTGGGGGTTGGTGCAATGCGTAACAGTCAGGCACGCGTATAAACCTACATGTCCGATTCCCACGACGAGCCTGAAATGTGTACGGAGTGTTAACGGCGAAGCGGATGTTATTAACTTGTGTGCAACAACAGCTTTGGACATTCACCTATACCCAACTGCTATACCCCGTTGGCAACGGCGGGGCTGGGGCTTCAGGAAGGGGCACAATCTGCTCCTCCACTTGTCCATGTGCATTCACAACACCACGTCGTAGGAGTCCGGACTCATGCAGGACCCGAGTGACGGCCAAAAGAATGGAAGGTTCCTTCTTCAGCATGGCCTTGATGTCATGGTGGGTTGTTGGGTCATCAATCTGCCGCCGTAATTCTTTGATGATGCTGTAAATCTCCTCTGTAGCTAAGCCGTATACATCGGCTGGTGGTGTTGGGGGCGGAAGAGGAGGCATCGGCATGTCTGACACGTTTGAAGATGCTCGACTGCGTGGTGACTCATCACCTTCAGCCTTATTGTAGTCATCATTATTCTCTTCCTCTTCGAAGTACATGTGCTACAGATAATGAGCCAGTCGATCAAACTTACCAACAATGGTCTTAATTCTGCTTAACGCTTCGAGTAAATGATTGCTGGTTTGGTGGAACTATGCTAGACCGAGAACACACGTCAAAATAGTCGGTTTTTGTAACAAGGAATAAGACAAGCGGAGGAGAATGTGTTTTGTCCCGTAAGTTTAGGCATGCTGAGAAGTGCGGTGGCGCGCACAGTTTCCTGTGAAAATCAACCGCGCAGAGAGGGATGGCCGCACATTAGCTTCCAAATAACAGTTGTGAAAGGGAAATTATATATTCATTAAACTGCATCGGCACTTCCCCACGGGACAAACTGATTTCAATAAGTCACTGTGGCCCCTCTCCCCAGCTGCTAACGTGGCTGCGAGTCACATGCGACGTGCCCACCTGGGAGGGCATTAAACAACACTAACACATCGCCCTTTGTTTGTTCACTACATCCAGTCAGCACGACAGACTCTCTGTCATACATGTTGCACTCAGATACGTGCGATTAACAGTTTTTTGTCGCAATTCTTCCTCACAAAGATAATCACCATCACTGAGGGAGAAAAGGTCAGAACAAATGTGGCGATACTGACAGGAACTACAACGTAGGATGCGCAGGAGTTGCTGTCCTAACAATTCGATAGTTGTGGGCGACACAGAAAGTTTCACACAATTCAACATATACATAGATGATGCTTCCCATAAAAGCTACTTTGTCTCCTCCACATACGCAAGGAACGACAAATCACCGCTTGCCAATTCCCTCGAAATGCTACTCAACTACAAAACGACTGGCCAGCAAGGTCTGCACATGGTGGCGAACTTCATCACCATGCTGTTGTGCCAACTGCAGCAAACGACCCAACGCACTGTTGAACATCTCCCGGTTCTCCTGGAGTTCGACATCTGCCACAACCTCCGGTGCTACATTGGCGCTTGCCTTCTGTATGGTTTGGGTGTAGCGAATAACTGTCTCCCGGGCTTGCATAATCCCTTCATGTACCTGCTCGCATGCTTGCTGCAGGTTTTCTACGGTAGCTCGCGCCCTCTCCTTTTTTTCCAGTGTCTGCCGGAGGTCTTGCTCCTTGCTTTCCATTACCTGCTGGTAATCATTCAGCTCCATCACGCGTCGACTCACAGCTGCCTTTAAGTCTCGTTGCTGCTGTTGGAGTGCTATGCGCATTTTTACCATGTCGTGACTCTCCGGCACGGGGTCAAACATGTGGCGGTAGTTCGAATTGCTCGCGCGAATGACATCTAGTGTCCGCTTTAACTTTGCCATCTCCCGTTCCATTCGGCTCACGCGGGCATCTAAGGTGTCACCACGCAATTGCAAATCCTCCCGCTCGCGCGCTGCCTCCATAACAACTTGCGCTGGAGTCCAATTTGCCTTCTCAGGATCAAGACGCACGAGCTGAACGTCGTAACGGTTGCGAAGGCCGACAAGCGCCTTTTGCCTCTCACGCAAATCTGACACAAGACGCCGCCGCTGCTCCTCTACGAGTTTAGCCTCCATCTTCATCATATCATGATGCACGGCAATCTCAGAAAGCCGCTCCGCGATATCACATGTTAACTGTCGCTTCCGCTCGGCGAGAGTACCGAGCTCACCATTCCGCTGATGCAATGTGCGCTTCAGATCCTGTAATTGCAGCTCTTGAGTGTCAACAAGCACCAACTTCTCTTCGTGTTGTTTGCGAAGCTTTGTCAGTTCGGCAGTGCAGCTGTCGCAACCTAGACTCAGCTGCAACAACTTCTCCCCCGCGACCTTCTTCTCTGAAGTAAGCCGTTCCAACTCGACATTTGCGTGCCACGTTTCTTCGCGCACACGCTTAACCTGAGTCTCCATCGCGCGCTGCTGCTTTGTTAAATCGTTCAATGTATTCTGCAAAGCTGCTATTTTTTCATGCAGCTTGTTGCGCTCATCCAAAGACCGCTCACCCTTGGCGCGGTTAACTTTCCGCTGCATCTGCTGAACGGAAAACTCTACACCGTAAAGCACCTGCTGTTGCGCGAAGTACTGGCCGTCGAGTTGCCCGATTTTGGTCCTCAGATTCTGAGCCTGCAGCTGCCCACCACTTATCTCCGCGAGAAGATCTGATTGTTCCCGGCGCACTTCTTTGAGCCTCTCACTCATCGTAAAATTTTCTTTCTTCAACATTTCAGTCTCCTTATCCATCTGCTTTTCAGCATCCTGCGCCTCCTTGAAGAGCCTGCCGATCGTGGCCAACTGCGTCGAAAGATCCGCTCCCTTACTGTACACGCTACTCTTCTGTTCTTTCAAGTCATCCCTTTTAGCCGTGAGACGCTGGTGAGCTGCTGTTTTGTCGCGCACTGCCGCCTTTGACTGCTCCAAACGGATACGGGCGTTGTTGCGCTCCTTTATGGAGCGTCCAAGTTCCTCTCGTATTGTTTCCACCTCATTCTCCAATCCAGTGACATGCGTTTCCAGTGATGATCGGGTTTGGCGGCTCTTCTCCGCACGGTGCTCGCGCTCCTCAATGCCCGCTTGCATGAGTGCCTCCTCCGCACGCGCAGCGTCGTAGTCATCGTGCAACTTTTTCAGTGCTACGCGCCGCTGCTCAATCCATTCAGCCCCTTCCGCGTACTGCTGGGCTGCTGCTCGGATGGAATTGTCACGCTCGCGGATCTCCTTCACAACGCGCTCCCACTCATTGATTAAGTCACCGCGCTCTTTGTGTTGGCGCCGGTAGTCCGTCGCCACGCGATTAAGTTCCAACTGCACACTGTACATAACTGCGACCTCGTCCTGAAGTTGTCTTCGTCGCTCCCGCAACTGCGCCTCATGCCGCTCAACTGCATTGTCGAGTTGGCGTAACTTTACCGCATCATCTTTCGCATACCGCGCAACAGCCGCTTCATCCGACTCCTTTTGTTGGCGTGCCGCGTCCCACTGCTCAAGCGCCTCCTGATTGTACGCCATAGAATTCTTCAGCTCCGCCATGCGGAGGTTCTCCGTGAATAAGCGGTCCTGCACGACCTGCAGCCTCTCTTGCACATCTGCCTGCTCCGCCTGCATTTGCGTCTGTCTCTGCTTGAGTCTACCGCACTCACGAAGCAGCAACCGGTACATGTGCAACTCGGACTCCATTTCGCGCTTTTTACTGTCAGCTAGGGCTTGCGTATTTACAATTTCGCCACGCACATTGCCCAGGTGTTCTTTCACAAACTCCAGACGGCGCCGCTGGTCCTGAACTTCCCGAACGTGTCCGTCATGTATTTCTTCATGGCGTGAGAGTTGCGCAGTAAGCTCCTTGTTAACCGCATTCAGCAACTCCAGCGGCAGTGCTTCAGCCGTGGCATCCACGACCTCAAGATTCATACCTATGTATGTATTATTATTTTCTAATTTAAAAAGTGTTGCAAGGACGAAAAACAAGTTTGTGAATTGTTTGAGAAACCAGCGATAGAAGTGAAAACAATGGGGTTAAATTCAGAAAAAAAGTGATGCGGAACGGTGATCGCCGCTGCACCTCACACAGGAGAACACCACAACGGGGAATATGTGTGAATCCAGGAATTTGCTCGTGACGATAGTGAAGAACCGATGCGCGTTTGGTCCATTGGGAAGAGGAGGGGGAAAAACAACAACAATGGTGCGTAGTTTCAAAGAGATGAACAAAACGGCAATTGGATACCGGCCGCTCAGGCGAATCGTTGAAGTTTCTTTGTTTATCCCTCTTTATGCATGTATATGTGTGTCACCACATGATAGGCCGGGAAGGAGTGCAAAATGTGCAGTTCTTAACAAAACATGTATGATTTCCAATCACCAGTTGGTCGTAATGCAGAAAGTACACTGAAGGCACAACTCCCCTTCAACAGCCAGACGAGGAGGTGTGTGGCAACTCAAAACCCCCGCGCCAGTGAAAAAAAAAACACGAGAAAATACTCACCAGAGTTCCGTTCGTTGCACGTTTACCCCTGCGACAGAATTACAGTACCATCACGTGGCACACGTAACACACAGCTCGGCGAAGCATGCCCGTGCAAATCAGCGTAAAAAAAAAAGACAAGGTTAATCGCAGATACACCGAAAAAGAAACTAAGGATTACAGCCGGAAAAGAAAGGGACATGAACCGCTGCTATTTTTTGCATTATTTTGGTATCCTTCACATAGGTCATTCGCCCTGTTCCAATTAGCACTCGTACCTCTCCCTCCCCCACAGCCGCTGATGCCAAACCAAATTCGACACCAACCCAAACAGGTCCGAAATAAATGCGCGGGAAGACATACCAACGCAGGGAATTGCCAAGGAAGAATGTTAAAAATAAGATGTGATAGGAGGACGGTTTGGGTCCCGGCACCTTCAACAGCAACTCAAATACATAACGTGTGGAGCCAAAACACCACTACTGAATGGGGAGTTGCAGTCAGCACAGAAGTAGCGTAACACTTTTTTTTCTTGTTCGTATTTTCTTTGTGTCTTCATTGAAATCGTTGCTGCCGAAGACCGGACGCCATCGCCAGGGGACACAACACACACCAACTCACTCTCAACCGTGCAGCCTTACTCTCTCCGCCTAGCAGTACACTTGAGTAATAATACACTGTGTAGACGTCTTGCCGGAGCGGAAAAAATAAAAACGAAGAGGGGGACAAAATGAGCATGTAAACAAACAAATGATACGCTGAGATTGTCATAAGTTCCACGTCAGCCCGCAGCGAAGATGGTGAAACGCCTCCGTTGCCGAGGGTCGCAATACGGCTTTATCGACCGACTGACCCTCAACAAGACCTGACAAAAGTTTCATACCGTCCCTACCAAACTTCAACCACCAGTTAAAATTACACTCAAAGGACGAGGGCGCAAGGGTGTTGAAGGCGTCCTCTTTGGCACGTGGCCCGCTAGTCAAGGAGAATCCCATAGATGCTCGCGGTGGGTTCTTGAAGGAGTCCATCAAACAGGCGTTCGCATAAATCATTCCACCTGGTTTTCTCCAACCGGTTTGAGACGCTCCGTCAACGAGCATTTTGGATTCGTCCCGCAACTTGCCGCCGAAGCCCAATTCCATGGAGAGCACCGTATACCACCTCGAGGCGTAGTGCATACCCGGATATATGTCACGGAATCCGCGTATGAGACCCGCATCCCACACCGGGCCTTGCGTAGCCCAAAATAAAGAGTGTTCTCCGCTCCTGACCGCGTGGTTCCCATGGCTTCCGTTGACTTGGACGTCCGAAAATGTTTGCTTCCACTGCCCAGCGGTAAGCGGCTGCACGAGGGATGATTTGTTTCGAAGCCGAAGAAAGAAACGGTCCGCGCGGAGTGGCAGCTCAACCCACCACTCCGACCACAGTTTACCGAAGAATGTCAATGAACGCTCATCGCTATTGAAGTCCACGCCGGGACCACCAGCCCACCGCAAACAGTACGTTGCACGTGGAAAAAGCCAACGCAAAAATGGGGACGTGAAGTGCTGAACAAAGCTGTCATACTCATCCAGCACTAACAATGAAGTAATTCTTTGATTCGGTGCCCTCTCTGGGATACAAGTGGTACCCTTCACGGTGAGTGAGTAACGTGGGTTGCGAAATTGCAGTGACGCACGAAACCCCGACTCACGAAGTTTTGTGGTAATGATTTCCGTCTCCGTCTCCTTCCCCTCGGCCTCCGCCTCTTCTGTCATGCCAACTACTGCAGTCTCACCTGCAGACAGATGGCTCATTTCTGGTGACTTGCTACGTGTCTTGCAGAGCACCAGGCGCTCAGTACGCACTTGATTGGCGTGCCCATCCAAGTAAATGGCATCAACATCCCGCCACAACCTCACCCGATCCCCAAAGTCCTCGGAGAGTTCTCTCGGGAATTCTCGCGCAAAAGACACAGCCAGAACTAAGTCATTCCACGGCATGCGGAGTGGGCCAACAGCGTCGCCAACAATAGGGACACGTGCATGTGGGACCTTTTGATAACAACTCCCACGCAGGAAGTATGGAAACCATTGCTGCTTCTCAGTTGCGACAGTGACGTCGTGGTGCCACTGTGGGAAAACGAGGAACCTTGTGGGGCCGCGGGGAAGCGGCATGTGGAAATAACCACCAAAATACGGTCGCAACCATCCCGAGTGTCCGTTGTGGCCACGAGCGGCTTCCGCTTCTTCAATGCTCCTTACAAGGTTCTCCCTATTCTTCTTCCTCAACATCTCAGCGAATACGTGGCGGGATGGCTCCTCCTGCACGCTCCTGACGCGAGCTTCATGATCATGTTTGGGAGAGGATTCCTGAAGTTTTACGCGGAGAACGCGATGCGGTTTCCCCACTGTTCCGGTAGTGGCAGCGGAATCTTCAACCTCCTCAACAACCGTTTCAATTGTGGAGCCCCTTCGCAGTGGGTAAGTTGGTGATGCTGCCTCATATATTGGTGAGCTGTACCTGAATTTCTCCCAGCGGAGAGCCTTGCAGGCGGTAACGTCATTCTCCAATTGAACTAACAGTGCTTCTGTAGCGTTTTTAATGTTATCATTCCCCTTTGTTGTTGGTGCAGCACTGGTGTCACTCCTTGACGGTAACGTAGTTGATGTGTGTGCGCGGTATCGTGAGAAAAGCCACTGGAGGCAGGCGTCGTCACGCGCTATGGAAGAGTTGTGCAGTTCAAAATCTACCCGAGGCTCCTTAACTGCAGTCATTGCGCACCCTAAACAAAGGTATGTATGTCCTTTCTCTTCCTTTACAAAAGTTTTTGACTGTTTTGACCCATACTACTACACACACAACGGGTAGGGATTAGAAATACATTAGAAACAATGATACCAAAGAAACACTGTGCGCGATGAACAACCGTTTAAAAGTTTACTCCGGGATGCATCCCTGCTGGTACCCAAAGCACGAATGTACGAAAAACACGTCCCGCTGAAGCCGGTACTGTGATTGGATGCATAGGTAAGAAATTCATCTGTGTGACCACCATGTGTGTATCATCGGAGATGTTGTTTTAGCGGTAAGCGTCTGCTTTAGGGGTGTGTTACGAGCAAAAAAGAAAAAATGACGAGGCAACAAATGAGCAAATCTCAAAAAAAAAAAACATAACACGATGTTTCACAGTGACCTCCGGCCTTGTTGAAACCTTACCAAAGCACAGGAAAGACATCTGACTTGCTTCCTCATTGCAGTTGCCTTCTTTTTCCACTGCTCTCCCCGTGTGCCGCTCCTCACCCAAACAACAACTCGCGGCACATCCCACTGCAGTTTGTGTGAATAATTAAATTACCCCTCCCCTCAGAGGATCACAGCCTCTGGTATCAAAAAGAGTTCATGCTAAACTGCTGTGGCCAGTTTATTCTCGACCACCCTCAGTACATCATCCATCCCCAGTTTCTTCGCTTTTTCTTCAACAAATCGCCACACAACTGGCGATGCCCGCACCCGCCTCAGCGGTGTCCGTTGAAGCAAGCACACAAACTTCCCAAGATCTTCACGCGTAAGCAGTAATTCGCGCGGAGGCCGAAGGACAATGCTGTTCCCCTCCGTAATGACCTCCTCCCCACCACCGTCCAGCTTAGCGATAATACTTCTGCTGAGATGCCGTTCCACAGCTGGCTTTAGAGCATTGGAGAAAGCTTGAGCGAAAAGGTCTGCCGCCTCAAGCACATCGAAAGCACTAACTTCTGTTAGTGCCTGCTTGAAGTCCACTTGCAGAACGCCAGGTGTGGGGCGGTACTGACCGTAGGTGTTATAGTCGTTTACGATAAGGATGCGGTGAAGGGTTTCGCGCACATCAATGTCCAACTGGCTGTAATATTCGTCATCACCTTCTGCATCATTTACACGACGCCGTTCAGCACAAAGCCGTTCAATATGCCCCGACACGTCCGGATGTTGTTGCTGTCGGCAAAGATCCGTGAAGACGTCAACGTGCGTCAATGAAACGATATGTAACTTCATTAGAAGGTACATTCGCTCTGCAAAGAATTCCATCAAGCGGGTGAGTGGGTCCAACGCCTCAAGTGGCACATCGTCCTTCATTTGAATCTTTAATAAAACAACTGCAACGGCACACATATCCCCAGGTCGTATTGGGGATAACGTGGTCATTGCACACGCAGCGGCATCAGCGCTATCGCTACTTTTCCCATCAGAGTGGCTGAACGAGGCCGAGCTGGAGTACACTGCCTCACATAACGATATGAGCTTTACAAGGTTGCGGGGTACCGGTACGTCAGGCGGCGCCACCAGGCGGACCATTTGCAGCACATCTGCGGGTACAACATTTGTTGGACCAAGGCTATCGGCCATGAAGTCGATGACAGGTTCGATGAGGTCCAAATCCGTCGTCCTGAAGAGAGACATGGCGCGAAGTAAACGTGTAAAACTCGGTGGTGGGAAGGCCCGCAATGTGGGAAGAATGAGCGGCACAGTTGTGGGTCGTAAGTACTGTTGATGCGGTGCGCCAAAGCGTGCAAGAACAAGGAGAAGCTTGGTAAACATTGACGGTTTTAGTTCCGTTAGCCTCTTGAACCGCTCCCGTGCTCTCAGGTTCTGTAGCAGATGCGGGTCCAAATCCCCGATGAATGCAACGTCGGAAGCTCCTTCAGATGTGTGTGTTGCCTTTAAATCCCCCGCGCCAGTAATATTAGTTACAGTTGGGTTAGAACTACTTGTGGAGCCACCGCATCCGCTCTCATTAGTCGCACCGTTTTCGTTGGTCGTAGCGGCGGTAATGTTAGAGCTGCTTTGAAGTTGGGCCAAGCGCAGCCGTTTCTTCTCCGCTTTAATGTTGGAATCAATTGTCTCCAAAATGCAGTCCGCAAGAAACCGAAAAGTGTTCATCTGATCGTGGCCCATTTTGTAAAGGTTAACGAACGCTCGGTAACTAGGCAATGAGCCTAACTTTTTCCGTTTGTTGAGCACAGCAAAACGCCGACCTAAGAGCGCCAGGAAACGTTTAGGTGGAACGATCTTAGCGCGAGCAAAAGCCGTGAGCACACGCACCAATTCATGTGGATCTTTGTAGTGATTAATGTGGTGAACTAAAAACATGCCCATCGCCTGAAAGAATTGCAGGTCCCGCTTTCTACGGCCAGCACTCATGCCCATAACAATGATGCACCGCAGCACCGTCTCGGGTGACATTTCCTCGGCCGCACGAAGGATGATAAGGTCTGAAGTTTTCTCCTCTGCCTCGTGCACGTACACTGCATCTCCTTGTTCATCATAATCATCAGCTTCCTCCTCCACGGCACCACCATCCCTGTTATCATTACCACTCTTCCCCGCAGCCGCCGGCCGCTTGGAGGCGCTCTTTGCCGCCGCGGTTGCGATAAGTGCAATTCTGTCACGAACCATATCCTTGAAGGTTGTACCGTACCGCACAAGTGTGGAACGGGCCCAGTGGCATTCCACAACATCCAGCAACTGGCTGACGTGGAATTCATTCAGACGCTCCATGAGAACAGGAAAAAAGATATGTTCCTCATCGGCGGACACCAGCCGTGGGTTCTTCGTCGCACGCAGGTAAAGAGTCACAGCCTCCACCAACTCCTCTAGGGAAAGCGAGCGCACACAAGCTTGTCGTTCAAGTGTGCTGCGACTCACCGTCATTTCCTCCGCCTGTGACAAAGGCACCGCGCCCCCTTCTCCTTCATCGTCCCTGTTGGCCAGCAGCGGGTCTGTCGGTTTCCCTGATGGAGGGATCGCTAAGCCCTGCTTCTCCAGCGCACCTCCATCATTGTGTCTTTTGTATACGTTTTCCGCTTCAGCCAACGAATTTGTTCCTACACCCTCTTCGTCCCCTTCGGCTTCTAACTCCCCTAAATCGTCCCCATCGCCTTCCATTCCCGAGCCACCGGAAGTGGAGAAGCGCATGGGTTCCACCATGACACCAGAGAGCGCCGACTGCTTCGACCGAGAGGAAGTTGTGGATGCCACCTCCTGCTCGAGATCGTGCAGTTCCGCCATTTCCTCATCAGAAGGGACAACCCGCCTGATGCCGCTGCGTCGCGGTTTGGGTGGTGTTGTGCCATCGCTGTTATCCGTAGAGACGTGGCGACACATAACGTGGCACGCTGACAACCTCTGGTGTAGCGACTGATAACCTACAGTCCGACGATAAAGACGGTACATCAAGCTAATTTTATTGACTTGACCTACAAACACATAATGAGGAGAAGTGAAGGGAGAGAGAGTATACCCCCAATGTTTTTTATTGGTGTAAAAAATAAAATAAAATAATAACGTGTGTCCCAAACAGAATAACGCAAACTACGCGACTGGTGTGAGTGACACATCGACGAAAAGAAATCATGCAGTACGCTTAACAACCCCCCTCAGTGCGAGCATAAAACTCAGAAATCAGTAAATGCAGACATCTGCGAACAGAGAAAAAGGAACTGCGAAGGCATAAACTGGACCACACAGCTCCCCTTCATGTTGTGTACGTAACGAGCTGCGGCCATGTCCCAAGTCATCATTTCGTGCGATGATGTTTACTTCAAACTTCACTTCGCGGATTAGTTTCACCTGGCCTCAGCCTACTGCCGGCTGCCACACACCAATGCGCTTAAAAGCGAATTAACTTGTTAGATAAGTGGCAAAACTGAAAAGGAGCAATCCGCATCTGCGTGGTTGATGTGACACATAGATCACGCAAAATCCCACCAAATACCCTCCTCAACTGCACAACTAGCTCCAGTTATGCACGCATTACCCACGGTCCAGTACCTTTGAGGCTCCTTAATTTGCCTCTTTAGTTGCTCATCCAGCCTTTCGGACTAACAAAATACCTTCGCTAACATCTTCTGCGCCATTTGCTGCTCCTGTCCCCCACCAAATCGGCGCGCCAGTTCCGCCGTAAAAATCCAGACGAAACGCTGCTGCTTAACCAGAACCAACGACGACTCCTCCATTAGCAGTTGCATGAAGTGACGCACTTTTGCTGCGTTACAGTGGCGTTGCCCGAACAAACGGAGCACATCCTCGTCGGTTGAGGTGGGGCTTATATTCGCCCGCCTTATGCGGCCCTCGATGGTAGCGTTAATGCGTCGCTCCACCCACACAGGTAGTGCTCGAGGCGGTGTAGAGGAAATACGGTGAGGCGAACTCAATGGAACGACGCCCTCAACACAAGAGGCATTGGCTGAAGGAAAAGAAGAAGGCTGAAGATGTACCCGCCACATGGCTCTGGCACCAACAACAATGTTGTACAACCCGACGTGACTAAACGTGTCATTCAGCCGATCCTCCTCCTTTTGTGTAATCGGCGAGCGCATGATCATCTGCATCTCAAACAAGTAAATTAGCTCATCATACACCTGACGCGCTGCTCTGCACAGCTCAGCAGTAGGACGGGAGGTTACCTCGCCCACCTCACCAGAATCCTCCAATTCCGCTGCGTCGTACAGGAGCTCCGACATCGGAATCAACATGTCACTCTCTTTATTCAAGACACTCTTCGCAAAAGTTATACGCGCGTTCGCCGCAGCATTGCGCTCCTCCCACAGTTTGATAGATTGCGTATATTGATGTGGCTTTGCGCGCATGCCGAGAATAACCGTGAGCTCAATGAAGCGGGAAACGACGGGCATCGGCACCACGCCCGCCTCAAGCATAGCACGCAACGGCGCTGCGAGTGCTTCTACACACGAACGTACGTTGACGCCAACAGATGACGATGGAGCGTAGCGACGAGAAAGATCATATAACACTTCCGCCCAACCAAGCAGCTGCGACGCTCGCATATACCAGCCGTACGTCCTGCATAAAGATATGACATGATCAACAAGTGGTGTGAGGGTAAGTTGTGAAAGCAGAACTGGCTTCTGAAGCGCCGTGCGCAGGGCCGCCTTGCTCAGACTAACCGAAAGTGGATAATTCACCCCACGCCGTACAATTTCATCTGCTATCGATTGTACGAGCGTTAGTGAATCACAGCGTGTCTTTCGAACAAATAAAGACAACTGTAACAACTCCTCGCGGTCCAAATAATGTACCATTGGCGCCAGGAGAAAGTCCGATGTCCTCGCAAGTGATGCATGGAAGTCAACACCCAGTTCGCCCGCGATGCTCAACAGCGAGAGCAACTCCTTCGGAGTGAGGTCCGCTGATTTTTTTACGCGCTGGGTGATTGTTTGCCTTGACATTGGGCGCTTTTGAGAAGTGGCTTCACATGATCCAATAGCCTCCACCTCAAAGGCAATATTTTTTAGAGCCTTGTCGACAAAGTCGTAAACGGTAGAGACATCGTTGCACCAGCATTCCTTTCGAAGTACTCGTAATACACGGAATAGCTGCCTAGTTGTAAGTCCAGAAAACACATGGCCCACCGTATAGTTTTGCTTGGTGTCATTAATATTACCCCCCTTATTATCGTTGTTACTTTTGATATTACCCTTTTCACCTTTTTTTTCCCTACCACCGGGACCGCTGTGGATGGTAGTGCCATCTTTGGGCCCGTTCCCACATTTCCCCAGTTGCATCGCATCTCCTAATGTATCCCTCAACGAGCGATTCAATTGTGCCAACCTACCCACGGTACGTTGCCAAAAGTGGCTTGGTGCATGTGTGCCCGCTTCATTCACAGACCACATCAAACCTATGATTGGATCAGGGCTTTGTATTGTGTTGATATCAAGGAGTGCACACTCTACAATAGAACTCATGAGCGATAAATGCCCATGAAAGAGTCGTGGGCACTGTGACAGTACCGACCGCGCCTCTTCTGGTGAGAGTTTGCCCTCTCGCAACAACTCCGCAATCCACGCCAGCAGACTCCGCTGCAGGAAGGAATGGTAACGGCCACCAGAAGCATCCATAAGTTGTGCGGGCCAATGGGGCCGAAGTAACCGAGCGACTTCAATGTATGGCACCTCGCGCCGCTCAACAACGCGGGTCACTTCACTCAAAAGGATATCACGATGAAAGGCGGGAACTCGCTGCCGCCGCGCACGAATGGCCACGTAGCGCTGCCGTACGGCCTGCACCTTGGAACGACACAACTCGGCCAAAATGTCCTCACTACGAATATACGCCCGAAGTGCTTTCAGGAGTTGCAGTGGGTCTACCGGCCGGGGCGCAATACCGACGGTTGCATCCCCATCGGTTGCTTCCTTCTTTTCGTCCCCACAAGCGCTGTCTGTGACGGCAGCAGCGGCGGCGCCACTAGATTTCTTCTGTAGGGTAACTGCCATGGATATCAAAAGCTCAACTGTATTAACATGCTTACGCCTGCTGGCTTGAATTTTTTCCTTCGCACCTGCGGCGGGCACTGCGACTTCAGCTTCAACTTCCTTGCTACTATAAATATTACCGCTGGCAGCGTCAGTAGTGGCAGTTAGTGTCACGGGTGTGTGAGCAGTGTGCGTAACTACTGGGTTATTTAACTCCAGAGTTGAAGCCTTTAAATTCGTTGGGGCCGCTGGCGTCGCGAATCGAGCGTAAGCGGAGCCCACAACTGCAGCGCTCCTGCGTGGAAGAAGGCTTAGCCGTCGCATGCTTTCCTCTTCTCCCTCTCTTCCCTACACTCCCCGACGACTATGCAAAAAATACTAGGAATAAATGCAGCAAAAATTATTGTAAAAGGGGGAAGGGAAAGGGTGAGTGTAAAGGAATTGATTTAAAAAAAAAAGGAGCGGTGTGAAGTCTCACGTGCTTCGATTCCGCCATGCCACAAAAAAGAGTACATTGACGGAATTCGTTAAGGAAGATAGGTTAAACAATGTCAAATAGAAGAGGGAGAGCGGAGTAAAAACTCCTTGTTAAAACAACCTAAACACTACCAGTAACTCTAACCGCACAAGTTCAACAATATTCGCTACCCCGACGTCACATCCCCTATTGAGAGGTTTCGAAACCCAGCGGAGATTCCGCGACATAAATGAAAGGTGACTTACGAAACCCTTCAATACGAGCAGCAATGCACACAAAAACACATTGCAATGTATGCCACACTATTATTGAATTTATATGCTCCCAACCGAAGGACACAGGCAGCGCCATATATATATATATATATGTACACGTACGTCCCCGAGGCGGGGAACATGTTGTTGAAACGGGAGCGGAATATCGTATTTATTTTTAAATGTTAACCATTACAGGTGCGTCGATGTTTAAGAAGCGAAATTCTCCACTGGGCGGGGGTTCGGAGAATATATGTTCCAACAGATGAATTAAGGTGCAAGTCCAGCTACGGCACTCCCAGCATCACCTCGACACTAAAGTTAACAACGGCGATGGTGCGATGTAACGTAACAAAAGACATAAACAACTCACGTGGCGCAATGACCAGATATTTCACGCGCTGCAGAAAAAAAAAAATATCTTCACACCTTCAATTATCCGTTCGGGTCTATAAAGGTTGCGTTTAACTACCTGCATCAAATAATTCAGTAATGCAGTGACGTCGCGTGCACCATACGGTGTCGCACCCCACCAATATGCAAACCATATGCGAGCATTGTCTCCTTGACGTAGAAAAAAAAAAAAAGTGGTTCTCAACTGCCTTCTTCAGTTTGACTCAGCTTCGCTACAAAACAGTTGCGGTTTTTTTTTTTAATCGCAGACACAGCAACACAACCGCCGTACACACCGAAGGAAAAACGAAGAAAAGCGGGTGATGCATAATCGTAGGCTTTTCTTACGGAGGCGCAACTGCACAATGGGGAAAGAAACTTACCTGTTCATTTGGGCACCACACGGCAACTAAAGTTAGTGATGCAGCCTGAGATATTTGGCAAAAATGAAAGGCGATGCAAGGGCAACTTACCCAAACAGGCAGACGTAAAACTCAGCAGCGGAAAAAGAAAAACATAAGTTTGAACAGGGAAAATGTACGCGAGTCCTCTATGATCAAAAGGAAACAAAACTACAGCAATGACATTAAATTTAAAATAGAAGATACCTCGGTTCCCTCCCTAACACTGGTACAAGTTGGCCCGAGCATCATCAAAAGTAAAAGGAAACTATCATCACATGCTCGACGTCACGCCGGTGCAATGACATCATATCTCCAAGGGCAACAAAGCAAACGGGCATTCATATATATATATATATATGCATAATTCTGTTTATTTATGTTGGTGTATCAGCCGCAGAGGGAGACGAACCCTTTTCTTTTCTTTTTGATCGACACCTTTACCTTCAGCTTTGGCACACCGTAACGCCTCTTTTAAGCAGTCACCTGGCCGCTATAATCATCATATGGCAAGACATACAAACGCACCCACACGTTTACAACTTAATAACGATATATCTATACGGGGTTTTTGAGCAGGGACTCAAAACAGCGTTGGGCGGCTTCCCGCCACTTCAGAAAACTGGGACTAGCGCCCGCCGTGGATAAACTCAACGTGCCGAAGACGAGTAAGCCCACCGTTGTGAAGTCGAATGTTAATAGGCCCGAGGCACAGAGAAGCGGGAGGAGTACGTCCAAAACCAAGCTATATATGCGCAGTGTGCCCACAGCATTCACTGCAGTGCTATTTTGTGGCACTTTAGGGGAAACTACGGTTTCTACGTTGCCGTTAAGTTTAGCCTTCTCACCTCGTGACCGCGACAGGAAATTCTCCGGAGTCACGTCACCACCTAATACGCTTTGCAAATGCCTCCGTTCCTCCTCAAGTAATCGTTGAATCGAAGGAAGTAACGCAGCGTTTATGACACCATTCTTCTCCACATCCATCACCGTAAACGCTTTGCGTAAAAGGGTCGTGCGTGTCACTCGCACCTTTCGCTTCGCGTCCGATAGGCGGGACGGGCTCAAATCTCTTTCGTTCGCGTTGAGCAGGTTCATGTTTGCGTTTACTTTTGATGATGCCACAACGTAAAGCCGCATTGAATCGTAGAACTCTTCGCACTGCTTCGGCGTGAGTCGTACGCCCGTCAAGAAGAACAATTCATTTTTCGACGATGGAGGCCACGCGACACCATATATCTCCGCAAACTGTGCTACCGCGTCACACTCCATTTCCTTGGCTACATTCTCAAAATGCGGCACGCCCAATTTGGCACCTTTAGGCACCCGTGTTCCCTTATTTCCCTGTGGGGATGGCCGCTGGCGCCTGTTCGCACCGGAATCGTCACGACGGCTCATTCCACGACCAGCAGGTAATTTACCTCCTTCAACTAAGTGAGCGGGGGCCGCTGGCCGTCGACCCGGGGGCAACCGTTTCTTCTGGTTACCTAAGCGTTCTGTGTTCCATGGCAAGTCAGTCTCCTTCAAGAAGGATTTTACTCGGAAGAGATCAGCAAAGCACAGGGGTTTGTCCTTTCCTTCTTCCCCACTCTTTCCCTTCATTTTGCCCGCAGTGTTGGAACCCCCATCGCGTATCTCTACAATTCGTTGTGCCAGTCGTGCTACCTCCTCTCGTTGAATGTCGTTGAACATTCGCCAATGTTCTGTGTACACCTTTGCCTGAAGAAACATCTCCTCTATATCAGCAGCTTTCAAGGAAAATTTCTTCTGCGACGGATGTGGAAATGGTAGCGGAACCAGAGCAGAGGCGCTAGGCGCTAACGCAGTTGATGTGCGCGTTTCCCCAGGTGATAGCTTCCCAGCTTCACTCGCCGTAGGTGGAAGCACGTCTTTTCCCCTTGTGGTGGTATGCGGTATGTCCAACCGTCCTGCCCTTGTGTGCTTGCTGGCTGTGCCACAAATCTTAAGGGTGCCACCTTCCTCTACCACATCGTAGCTATCCGACCGCGTCATACCGCCGTCTCCGGTATTCTCTCGACTAGAAGACCGATATTTCCCCTTCAGATTATTTGCCTCCTTGGGTCGAGAAACTGCTTTTGGTGGTCTCTGCATATCCTTTGACCCAACACCAGGCTTCGACGGAGCCTCCAAAGGAGACATTAGTTGCGGCGATGATGAGCCTTGCTTCCCAGTAAAGACCGGCGGTGCGACAGGCAACTCTCCAGAGCCAACAACAGTAAAACTCAAACTCTTCTGCATGCTACTCCCGTCCGCACCTTCTTCATCACCACCCCCCGAATCACCCACAACAAAGCTGATGGTGTCATCGTTCGAAGCCTCACGCCGTGAAAGAGGTTTCTTGCCGCCAGTCGACTGCGTGTCCTCTATGACGAAAACAACTGATTCATCTCCACTCTCCGTGCTTGACCGCCGAAGGCTCCTACCGTTAGAGTCATTACGTCGGTTTCCCGCTATCGAAGTGGGGGAAGCTGCCTTAAGAGATATATTGCGCGAACCTCCTTCAGTTTGAAACTGAATGGTGTCTGTATTATCCGAGTCATCCCCTCCCGCCTCGCCACACACCACAAACTGCAAACTTGATCCTTCGGACGAACGTCTCAAACTCTTGCGTGAAGTGGGGGAAGGAGCTCCATGAAGTGGTGGCCGCTTCAAATCCTTCACGGAAGGTTTCCTACTCTCACCACGAGAGGCGTTCCTTCCCTCTCGACCGGCTACCGGAGACTCGAGCTCTGACATTACATTAAACTGAATGGTGTCTGTATTATCCGAGTCATCCCCTCCCGCCTCGCCACACACCACAAACTGCAAACTTGATCCTCCGGACGAACGTCTCAAACTCTTGTGTGAAGTGGGGGAAGGAGCTCCATGAAGTGGTGGCCGCTTCAAATCCTTCACGGAAGGTTTCCTACTCTCACCACGACAGGCGTTCCTTCCCTCTCGACCGACTACCGGAGACTCGAGCTCTGACATTACATTAAACTGAATGGACTCCGAATCGCTCATCTTGATCGGTGTTACTATAGCTGCGCCGCTTTGAGGGCTCTAAGTCCTTGGAAGTTCAGTGAAATCTTTTTTCACAGAAACGAAAAACAGACGCTTATAATTATATGAGAGAAAGGTAGGAAGTAGTGAACCTCAAAAGAAAAAGAAGGACAAATGAAAGCAGATACATTTATCTACTTATGTGTATATATTGATGCCGATACATGATAGCGCGAAATATGTGGTGGCGAGTAACACTTTATACACAACATGCCTTCAATTTATTGTTAGACTCAGCCTCGTATGCATCAAAGCAGCAGCCCAGGGGGGGCAAGTTGAAAGGGAGAAGGGAAAAAACACGCAAGACACAAAGGTAAGCTAGTTTCAATTCTACACGCAGGAGGGGGGAACTTTCACCATCACTTGAAATAATAATACATGTATGCCCTTTAGTTTCACTTTAACTTTGATTTCCTTCCCTCCCTCATTCTTGTTGTTCGGATGGACCGACCACATTCACGCGCCGCGAAAAGGAGTTCCGTTTCTTCTCGATACAAGGAAAAAAAAATGGGGAGAGAGCGGGCGTTCCTTACCGGCGGCCCCTTCCCTTTCCACCCCTGAAAAAGCAAAAGCACATGATCACTCATACCCGTTTCTTTACTTGTATGCATTTTTAGGCAATTTCGTATAACAGTTTAACACTCTAGAGAGAAGATTTTGCCCATGAAGAGAAACTATACATGAAGAAAAGTTATGCTGAGGCTACAGCTTCAGGAACCACAGCCGGCCCCATCTTTGATGCGAATGGCGTGTTGTTGGAGTTTGTGGGGACGGTGACGGGGTCGGCAGACGCGGGCGGTTTTCCACCGGCGGCCAACACGGGGCAGTTATTGATATCATTCGTCACCTTCCACCGCTCACTGAGTTGCGGTTTTTTACCGAAGTCACAAGCTAAAACACGGATGCGCAACTCCGCATTTGTGGCAGAGTGAGAAAGAAGATACCATGAATCCTGAGCGATACCCATCGTCAGATCAGTCAAAGGAAGGCAGAGAGATCCCAATATTTCGTCCGCAACGATGTCTCTGTTCCAAAGCTCGACACACACCTGTGCGTTAGCTTCGTTGGCCACGTGAAACCGAAATGTTTGGTTCCACACAGGGTTACATGTATTGTTCACGACTTTTGTCTTATGTATTGTGTCGCCTACCTGTACACAACAATAGGGATCAGGTGTGCAAAGCGTTCTCCTGTCGTGCAGGCTCCGCGCGGCACAAATACAAACCTGAAGCTTCCCCATTTCTGTTTCCTCTCCAATGTATGCAGCACCTGATAAACGCAACCTGTGTTATGACACCACACTCTCACATACAGTAGAACGAATAAAGAGGTGGGTTGTGATGAATACAGTTGAAGCAATGAAAGAAAGGTGTTTGAATCAACAACAACAATAACAACTGCATAAAACAGATGAGAGTGGCTTGTTAAAAGCATGCGATAAAACAGAGAGAGAGAGAGAGAGAGATTGACATGAAGAAATGCGACGTCCGCACAGGAAGCCATGGACTGAAATGAATTTATACGTATGTAAAGGCAGTTTCCTCTAACCAATGGTTACACTTTGATTTCTCCGCAAAAGCAGGGAACTCAACAAGAGGCGCAGACAACATGTTTCTTTCAAACAATATAACGGCATCCATACACACACACGTCACTTCCACAGGACCGCAGTGATCTCTTCATAGCAGTAAAATTAACAAACACGACAATCGGACGTGCCGGTGCACAGTTCGATCAGTTGGCGTTCCAATCACCTAAAGGATTCAGCGCATATTAATCCTGCAGTATATATATATATATATATATATATATATATATATATATATATATATATTCATCCTGAGGGCTTTTAGAAAAGAAGAATAAACCCCAACAACGTGACTGGGCCCAAGACGGAAAATGCGTCAGATGAAATTGAAGGTGAAAACAGTAATTGCAACCTACCCTGAACCCCGTAATCGAGAAACAGTACCACCCCAATGAGTGCGCGCTACGATGATCAAACTAATATTTGCTTGGCAAGAAAGATTCGAGTAACAGCACAAGAAAGAAAGAAAGAAAGGGGAAACGTAAACAGTTAAAGGCAGAAAGACTAGGAAAGTGAGTATTATCGAACACAAACACACGCCAAGTAGCCGCGCAACTCGCGGCGTATGTAATTCTTTAGCAGCAAGCTATGCGCAGAGCAATACAATTACCAATGCCGCAGCCGCAGCCGCATCGACCAATGCAAAAAAGCGGAACGAACCTCCATAACACTGTGGTGAGGTAAAATGGGCAAACAGGTAAAAGAGAATATATATATCCGTATATATCCGTATATATCCGTATATATGTGCGTATAGCAGTAGAAAAATCATCCACAGGCTGACTTTAAGCTGCTATGTTGTAGATACAAAGTGGCATAAAAATGACCTGATGGGGAGAAAGAATAATCGATGTTATGAACGGAGGTGTAACAAGTTGTAGGGGAAAAGCGACAAATGATGATGTACTCCTACTTATTGTTTAATGGCATTTATCGCTACCTCTTCCCAATTGCGAACCACACGAGCACACAGCGAAGGACCCCGCAAAACAAAAAAAAATGCAAAAGAAAAACAAAATAAAAAGGGAATAGCTAAGTATCTATTGTACTGAACAAACGTGTTACAATTCCGAACATTCCTTATTCCTTCCCTCCAATTCTTTTTTCCACATTCCATCCTTTTTTTTCTCTAGCTTTTTCTTTTCTTTTCTTTTCTTCTATATGACCCACTTTGAGGGCGTAATTACCCAACTGGGTGCACTGCATGCTAATGGTAAAACTAATGAGTCACAAATAAACAAACCGAAAAAAAACGTAAAATGGATATATATATATATATATACTATTTATTTATCATCACGTATTTGTAGTGTAGGCATGTCCGTTCGCGCAATCAAAAAAAAAAAGACGATGAGCAAAGTTAACCTCAAAAAGAAAAACAAAACATAGGGACGATGTCACTTATTTTCCCATTCCCTCCGCATTCTCTAAACGAACCCTTCACTTACGCCTCATTTGGTATATTCCCCACTCCCCACTTCCCCCCTCAACACAAATACGTTACGTTGCTGTCAGCCGATAATAAAGCCCTGCACGTTAAAAAGGAAAAAAAAAGAAAAGAATTCCCCTCCACTGTATTGTGCCGCAGCCGCTCGCATTTAACTCCATAAAAAAAATCCCTCTCAAACTACGGATAATAAGTTTGAGTTATATATACACACACACACACGCCAACGCAGTGAACGGGAAAGGAATATACGAAAAAAAAAACACGAACAAACAAACAAAGAGAATGACGAAAGAAATTTTTTTAAAAAAAATCCGCATTAGGGGAGGAACAATGAAAAAAAAAAAAGAAAAGAAGGTTATGAAAGTGGCGGCCGACGATTATCAGGAGAGAACGGAACTGCTGAACCCAATTATTCCTTTTTTTTTCCTCATCACTTCGCGTCATAAGCAAATTTTCATTAATACAAACACACACGCGTATATACACACACATACACACACAATATTTGATCGGCATCAATCGGCAAGCGGTCCAGAACGAATAGGGAAAAAAAAAGTTCAAACAACAGAAAAACGGCCGAAGATCCAGACAAACCAGAAAGAAAACAAAAAAAAAGACAGAGGCGACACGCCAGTCATCCCTCCTTCTCTTAAAAAACCACAATTTCTCTTACAGCACTTACTTTAGTAGCCCCTAATTTTGAAAGCAGCACACAACAAATCACAAGGCGGTCAACTTTCACCCAATTGTAAGAAACACGTGGCGTGTTATCACAGCAAAAGTTAAGCAACGGTCTTTTTTTTTCCGTTCAATGAAAAAGAGAGGGGAAAGAAAGCGAAACGATATAATCGCCAACCGTACGCACACGTGTGTTTTGTCGCGAAATAAAACAATGAGAAAAGAGGGGAAAAAAACATTATTCACGTACCCACCACACCGTACTCTCAGCAACCTGAACGTTTAGACCCGCCGCCCTTGGAACCGAAGCAAAAACACCTTGACAATTTAACTGGAGACTTCTCCTTTTTTCTTTGATCCGATGCCTCTTCTTGCATTTGCTCAACCCTTCGCCCTCCCTCAGAAAAATCCTCCACGCCGGCGTCTTCATCGATGCGTTTCAACATATCATCAATTCTTTTGCGATGTGAAGTCACTTGAGGGTTCTCATCAGCTTTACTGTCCTCTCCGCTTTTGCCCCTGGCGGCACGACTGCATGAAAGAACTCCATCACCGCCATTTGCAAATGATGAAGCACGCGCCTGCAACGAATTGCCACCAAATCTAGCCGTATTTTGTACACTCGGTGGAGCCGCATTATCCTCTTGAGGAAAACACTCAACATCTGTGGCGTCCTCCGTCTCAACCTCGCCGTCTGATCCATTACATTTAACCTTCTTATCAACAACACCATCACCCGGGGCCGAGCGCTCACTATGAACCGCCACTGCATCCTCTTCACCTTCTTCTTTTACTGGGGAGGATTTGTTTGGATCCACATGTTTGCTGGAATTCACGGTACACTCGGGCTCTGCAGCAGCGTCCGCTATAACATCCTCATCCTCACCCTCAACATCAACATCAACATCAACATCAATTCCATCGCCGTCAATAGGATCAGCCATAACTGTAGCAACAGTCCCATTTGAGCCACGCCCCCGTGCGCTCTTCAAATTATCAGCCGCATCCGCGCCGCCATGGCAAACATCATCTTCGTCAGCACATTCTCTTGGAGAAAATAACTCATCCTCGGACGCTTTTGTATCTTTCCGAACATCCCTCGATTTAATGGAAGAGGGTGACGACAGTGACGCCAGGGTTCCATCTGCAGTGAGGGCTGGATCCTCCGCCACTGTTCCTTCATCTAATGTAGTTTCGGGCTCATAACATAAAGGAAGAAGCGAATGCAACGGATCTCGCTCCGTTACCGCTGCCTTTTCCTCTTTAGCTTCCCCACTAGTGGTCGCAGCGTAGTTATCAGGAAGCGACTGACAAAGGCCGTGCAACACTTCCCATACACCGTAATTGGTTTGCGCACTAGTTTCATAATAATGCACGTCGGGGAACGCGCTAAACAGTCCGGACTGCAGCTCAGACTGCGTAACAAATCTATCCATATCCTCAGGCTCGCTGTTATCAACAAGGTCTACTTTATTACCAACAATAAATATGTGACGGCCACTAATATCGGGATTGTACTGCATGGCACGCTTAAGGTGCTGTGAAGTTACATGGGCAAAACTTTCTCTGTTTCTCACATCAAATACAACAATGAGCGCAGAGGCGCGGCGGAATGTGGAGTCGTGCACAGAGGCGTACCGCTCTAAGCCGGCAGTGTCCCAAAATTGCAGTCGCACATGTTGTCCCGGTCGCACACTCCGCACGACACGGGAAAAGAAATCGGTGCCTACGGTTGGTGTTGTGGCGGGAAGCGGTTCCAACACGTTTTTGGTCATAAGAGCCACATCCGCCTTGTCGTTGCAATCAGTTCGAGTGTTGGCACCATTTTGAGCACTATTTACCTCCGCTTCATACTTGTTAGCCCCTTCTGCAGACACATTTGCCGAATTCCCACTTTTGTCGTCACCCTTCTCTGCGCCGTTGGCCCTCGTTTGTTTGTTTTCGGCTTGAGGCAACGGTGAAATATTCTCATATGGAATATCGAGCAATCTCTTCACGATGGACGTCTTGCCAACATTATAGTCGCCCACCACCGCAATCTTAAAAACAAACATCTGCTCATCCTTTTCTTCTCGTGTATTTCTTCCTTCAAGTGGAGCCTCGACCTTAACGGATTCCTCCGCATCGGCTACGGCATCCAGTGATTTCGGGTCCTCCACACGCATTGCCTACAGCACCCGCTAATCGGTAAAGAGAAAAAAAAGAGAAAAATACCGAAACGAACACAATTTGCAGCGAAAGGGAAAGAAAGAAAAAAGTGAAAAACTTTAATAAAGAAAGACGGTAAAAGAAAAAAAAACGCCCCACACAGCTCTCCCCCTCCCAATGGATGAACAAAAATAAATGAAATATATATATATGCTGATTCCCCTTCCGCACCTACTGTCCAACTGAAACTTCTTTTATATTTGTAACCACAAGAGTAGTAAAATAATAACAATAAAATGAATAAGATACTCAATACGACGCAGCATTAGAGCAATATTTGTACCGGTTTCCCCTTTAGAGCTAATACCTGTAATCCCTTCCTTTTCAAATAACTTTGTACTACCTGATGAATAAAAGAATCTAAATGCCAGATATTCTCAAACCAACAGACAAAGATAATGAGAAAAGGGAAAAGAAAACCTATGTAACACATGAGGCTGAGGTAAAAAAAAAAAAAAAAGAAGCATCAGTAGCAGTAGTAGTAATTTTCCAGAAACCTTTGGAAAATGGGTGAACGGCACATGTATTTGTGTTGTGCCCACATGAAACATAAAGAGCATGGAAATGGAACACGTGGACAGGAGGGAAACCACAGTTAAAACAGCGAAGGGTGTGATTTCAGTACTCCAAAGCGGAGATGGGGAAGGAGGGAAACATTGAAAAAAAAAAAGAAGGAGCATTAATAATAATAATAATAATAATGACAACAACATGACGATGATTATGATTATGATGGGCCGCCACTAAAAAGTGTATTTGCTTCAACACACGAAAACACGCATACACGCGTATGCGTTCATTCATACACGCCCACGCACATCAATGGTTGCAATAACTTATTCTACGTAAACAATAATCATAATAATAATAATAATAATAAATGCAACCACAACTCACTTTTCAACAAACTCGTTTTACTTCGTTATCTCCCTCTCATCCTCTTCCGTTTCTCTATCGGACACAACCAACCGGAACAACACGGATCACAATCGGTTTGAACGGCCCCAGGAAACCAAAAGGTAATGAAAGAAAGAAAAGGGGAAAGGGAAAAATTAACATAATAATAAAAAAAAAGAAAAGACATACATATTTGTATATATATTTATATATATATATATATACTCAAATGGATCCCCGCTTAAACAATCTCATCATCACAATCGAAATTTTCAAAAAAAAAAAGCTTCATATGCTTCCCCTTTCCTGTCTAAAGCCACTTCTCACACACAAAAACTGCCAAATAAAGCCAATGCTCGAACCAAATAAAATGTGTGGAAAAGAAGCGGAGGCGAAAAGAAAGGTTAAAAGCAAGAGGAAGCGCAGTTTCCTTTTTTTTTTAATATATATATAAACAAAAAAAGGGAAGCAAAAGGGCATGCGGCTCGCTTATGGTGGCGGTGGGGCTGCAACGAAACTGGAAATAGTCCAATAAAAAAAAAGGGGGTAAAAAAAGGCCCCACCACCGTTATAAGCGCCCGTGTTTCCTTTAAACGCATACAAACATAAAGACGTGCAGATTTCCCAAGTACCCGCTTGTCACAAACGAAAAAAAAACAAACTAACGTGTCCAGTTTCCCAGTCACATACATACACTGATCAGCTCCCAATATTACCACATAGCGTTTGCCTACGTGTCATCGCTGACTTAACAAATTGGTAAGTAAGTAAATCAAAACTATAATCTATTCTCACACAGCGGGCATGCATAGATATAAAAATATACGTATATAACAAGAGTAAGAAACATCCGCAACAGCCACCTCCCCGTTTTGAAGAAGCGGCAGCCTCCAACAGTGTAATATCTTTTCATGTAAACAAAAGTGAGGAACTCAAGCAAGAAGAAGGAGGGGAATTTTTTAGTAATAATAATAATAAAGCAGAAAGCCACCTTAAACAAGAGGGATGAAAACTCTTTTAAAAAATGTTGACAGAAGAAAAATTATGCTTAGTCGCCACAGCAGGTATCGATCTCGCCGCCCATTTTCTCTCACGTGCGCGAACCTTGTTCCTCACAATGCATAAATCCGGCTGGGACACTTGGTTTAATTTTATTTCACCTCATTTCTTTCAGCCATTGCCACTTTGCAATCACGGGAAACTACAGTTTATCGTGCATCAATACCATCATCCACCCTTCTCATATTAACATCCACTAACACAACTGCCAATATATATATATATATATACACATCAATATGCACATGTGTATATATCTGTTATAATTCTATACTACTACAAGTTCCTATGGACGGGTGGCGCAACTCACTGCAACGGCAGCATCAAACCAAAAAAAAAAATCCCCGCCATCAACAACTCTTCCTACACCGTACTATTACCTGTAAGTCCCCAGGCTCACCTCCACTTTATTTTCCTGGTTCCAATAATTTTTTTTTTTAATTTAGCTGTAGAGCTCAACATATTCGACCTTAATCCCATGGAGAAAAGAAGGAGAAACCGAAGCACCCAACATTTACCACGTGGTGGGAATCCGGTTCCTCATCGCTTCTGCCGTTCGGTAGTGCCTCAAGCGTCACCGGTAACGGTTCCGCGACGGACGGGGCATGATACAAAGAGGTGGCAACCGGCGGTGCGTTCTCAAGACAGCGGACCTTCTGCAGCGCCGCTGTACTAATCCGAATCTGCCGCATCTTCCGCCTTCTTCGGTTCCAAGAAACCTGCACCTGAACATCTGTGTCCTGAGCCCGCCACCAGTCCATCGGAAGATAAATCCTCTGGCTCTCCTCATCTTCATGTTCTTCCTCTTCATCCTTCGCTTCATCATCTTTTGGTTCCTTTTGGCATTTACTCCACGCCACTTCAATCTCCTCCCCATCGTCGTTGCCGCCGTCAAGAATCTGAGTTTCACCAAAGGGGGATGATGATATTTTCTTTCCATCCGATTCTGTCGCTAGTGCTTGGTTCAGCCGGCTCCAACATTTTTTCGCCCACTGCTCAACCTCCCGCACCGCCACCTGAAGCTCCCATTGTCGTTCAAAGAGACTCATCGAGTAAAGTAAAGCAGCCACAAAACAAACACTCCCTCGAGGTGCGGGTCCCTCACATCCGACAGATTCGACACCATTTACCGTCGTAGTTCCAGCTGTCGAACCTGTGGGTTCCAGATAATTCTTCACAGCAGCAAAGATTGCCCCCCATTCCTGATTGAACTGATACACGTAGTATTCATAATCGAATGACCCCGAGCAGAAGTATGCGTAATATTTGTTTCGAGTAATACCAAACACTTCATCATTGGGATTACCACAGCCGCAACCGCCGACATGCCCGTCATCCACGGCGTTCACACCAACAGCACCAGCAGATGCTGCCCTACGTGCTGACTCTGCTTGTAGATACGTCGGCACATAGTAAGTGTACAACTGAGCAAGTCTTAACTGCAGACGCCACGCATGACGCATTGATTCGGCAAGCAGCCACATGAGTGCAACCACCTGCTGGGAGTGTTCTGCCAGCACAATTCGCTCGATATACCTACGGGAACCAAGTGGATACCGCTGTTGCTGCTTTGGTTTGTGCAGCGGCTGGACAACGGTGGAAATGGTGCTGCAGCCGCTGTCGTGTGCAACCGAATGGTCTGCGTTCGAGTACCCCAACGGCACTTCCGCCTCCTCTGCAGGAGCAGCCGTCTTCTCTCGGCGTTTGCAGTACTCGAACAAACGGTCCAGTTCGTGCAAATCAATGACATCGTCGCAATCAATGTATGTCGAGCTGTCGTCGTTGTAACTTGAAAGGGACTTCAGTGGATTTATGGTATCATTCCAACCAGCAGATCGGTCCCCCGAGGGCGCCATGTTGGCTGAAGCTCTAACGTGTCTCGAAAGGTTTTCTTCGGTAAGTTGTCCTGGAGTTTGGAGAGTGTCCCTGGAAATACGGTTTCTCTCCTCCTCCAAGAGCATCTGTTCATCACGTTGGAGTTCCCTCCGTCGCCGCTGCTCTGCCACCAACTGTGCCTTCTGTTCCTCCTTCCGCTGCTGCCGAAGGGAATCGTCGTCCGGTGGCAATGGCGATTGTGAAGGAGATGGTGCACTCGATGAAACTGTTGAAGTTAAAGGAATGGATGGAATGGTAGAACCACTGCTGCTTGGGGTTAAGGTCTTGGTGGACACCCCATCTAATGTAAAATGCATACGTCGCGTATCCGTCACCACCCACCGGGCACAACTCCCTAAACTACTACACTGCTCTTTGCTATTAAGGCAGCTACGAAACTTGTCCGCTGCGGCCAAGGGTTGGTAGCCATCGTGAGAAAGTGAACG
Organism: Trypanosoma brucei brucei TREU927; assembly: GCF_000002445.2. Taxonomy (NCBI): domain Eukaryota; phylum Euglenozoa; class Kinetoplastea; order Trypanosomatida; family Trypanosomatidae; genus Trypanosoma; species Trypanosoma brucei. Next base: position 2,401,698 of record NC_007281.1, on the reverse strand, counting down.
CGATTGTCGCCGTGGTTCGGCAAAGACACTTTTGAGCTTTGGTCCGCAATTGTCGTCAATCTCCATTTCACCTGCAAAAGTTTGCGAGGACACACACGTATCAGCCTCACTGAGGTTGGTTGTAGGGGCGCTATAACCCCCAACCTCAGGAGCGCACAAAAGCCGACGCCAGAACGGCAACGAATCACGGTCATGTCTTTTCCACTTGGGGTAAGTCTCTGCATCTGAAGCCGGCTCCCCTTGCGCCTGGGGCCTCTTAAACGAAAGCCATTTCAAAATCATTCGCTGCTGCGTTACCATTACAATTCCAGAAAGAAACTAAAAAACGCAGACGGGAACGGCACAATCACGCACAACAGTTACCGATTCCGCCAGGTGTAGTGAATTTGCGTTCGGTGCTTAACGCACCACTGAAGTGCACAAGCGTCTCCGTGTATGTATGTCTACGGGTCACTGTTGAGTTCAACTGTGGACGGAACAGTAATCCTCACCCTCTCAAACTTTTGTTGCACTCCCCACACACACACACACACACACACAAGACGAGTTCAACAACAACAACAAAGAAGGTGAAAAGCCGGTGTTATTGATGTTTGCCAGTGTGTCAACCCCACTTACACCCGCTTTACCTCCTTTAACGCGACGCTCAGAGATCCAAGGAAAGGGAACAGCAGTGCAAGGTTCAGCAGGAACAAAAGTTAACGGTGACTGAGCTGCAGGTGATCAAACTTACGGCAACGGTAATGGTAAGAGTCGTGATGCTTTGAAAAAAAAAAAAATGATGCTTTCGGCGAGTGCGTTGTTTCAGCACGCACACACACACACACACACACACACACACAAAATAAACCATTGCACAAACAAGGGCACACCACGAGGGAGAACCCTGCGGCGTACCTCTCCCCCCCATTAGTTCATGGAAGCAACCAAGTCACTGAAACGTTGCAACTCCGGCTCGAATACACAGCCTTTCAGTGGACAACTCCTTCTAACGTTGATTATTGAGGGGAATCGGAAGAGAAAGAAAACTCATCAGTCCTTCTTCACGTCACCTTCTGGCTTCGCAGACTGTCGCCCCCGCAACCACAGCGCAATGACCATAATGCCGACACCCACGGCAACGGCACGCTGCAACGCCAACGTCTCCTTTGGGTTCTTGCGACTCAACTCCCGTTGCCGCCGCATCTCCTTCTCCAATTCCGCTTTTGCCTTCTCCTCTTCAGACTTCACATGTTGTGACAGCCGGGCGGTGCACAAATTTTCCTGCTCGCAAACAGCGGATGGGCCACCACCGCGGGTTCCAGCAACGCGCTCCGGCAGCAACTGTGCAAAGGCTTCCCGCGCAAGTGCCTCGCTCACCTCCTCCAATGCCACCTCACACGCTGCTGTGTTGACAGATACGTACCATATCGGCCCACCTTCTGTACTTTCACTCTTTTCATCACGCTCCTCTTTCCCTTTGTCATATGATGCGTCTACTTGGTTATTTCTTTCCTTTACACGGTCGCAGAGCTTGTCAATGGCATCATGTACATTCGTGACGAGCCGCTGCCTCTCACCCGACCGCACAGCGTCGCTATTTTTCGGCGTCCGGGGCGCGCTCCCCTCCTGCTGCTGCTGCTGGTGGAGTTGATGCTGCAATTTCTCCGTTGGTTTCATAACCTCCTCCATGAACACAGCAGTGAGTGCCATGCAGGCGCGGCAGTTGTCCAGCTGCTGCTCCTCCTCTTCGCTGAGCTTCGTGTAGCCATCTTTTTCGGATGTGGTTGCGGCGAAGTGCGAAAAAATAGGCAGAAGCAACATCAACAATAATGGGTTTAATATTCTGATGAATAGCATTGGTGTGTGTATTAGTATGCTTGATTTTGTTCCCTCTTTGTTATTGGGTCACTGCCGCTACCGTTACGAATGACGCTACCTTTACGACTAATACAGCTGCCGATGACGCTGATGTTATTGTCACTGTTTCTTTAGTTGCTCAGCGAGAGAGGGGGGAAACAAGTCAAAGCGGAGGACTATAGAAATATATGACTAAAAGTAAGTTTTGGCCACCATTTGGGTGCCAGTGTGCCAATACGTAATTTGAAAACAGGTGGAAAGCGGCTGCATGTAATTCAAGGTGGAATTAATCGCCGCAGAAACATTCCGCGCACGCGCAGGTTGAAACGCCCACAACTGGCAGTAGGCACCTTCAGCATACAGTGAAGTCACTGAAATGGAAACGATACTGCATGTAGCATCTTTTTGTTCATCCATACATCCCCCGAGGTAATCGCATCGTCCAAACACACGCCTTCCACACACAAATAAGTTATATCTACACTTGGTTAGCTGTATTTATACATTAATTAGAAAAAAGGGGGGAAAGCAGGAAAATAATCTTGAGTACAGCTTGCTCCACAGATGACAAACAACGGCATACGTTTTTTTTTTTCAAAACATAGCCACCTCTCCCTGTCCCAGGAAATAAGGGCTGCTGCATTTTAAAAGATTGTACACGCCCCCCAAATGGTCAAGATCAAGCAGCTAACTAACGACACTGCAGCTGAAGCGCCTTCAAAGTGAGATGCGATCTTCAGGTAGTAAACTTATGGACAAAAAAAAAAAGGAAAGCCATGAAAACAGGAGGAACCCTTAACATTATTTCTACAATGCTCGCACGTCTGAACGGCAGACGCTGCAGCCGCAACAACGAAAATTATTACACCAAAACGAATTCGGTACAACAGCAATCACATTCATCTAAAGTAAACGAAAAGTAAAACAGTACTAACAACTACAGAACCAGTCAAAGAATATTCAACTATGCCAACCATGTGAGACCATAAATACAGTAATCACGTAAACAACACATCGTATACGAGAAAAACGAGTAAAGAAAAGAAAGGGGAAAATGCGAATAATGTAGAAGGCAAAGTCAAAAAGACCGCCAACACGTCCAAACTGTACATGCCACAAAGACGAGACACGACCGTGGTAACATCAGTCACCGATTGCATACCACAACAACGCCGGTCGAAAGCTTCCATTAGCCTCTACGAGATTTTCATTATCCTTCTCGACATTCCAACCCCAACGTCCGCCACCACACCGTGCACAGTAAAACCCTGGAAAAACAAGTAAGGGATACACCCATTCACATGAATAGGAAAGTATATGATGTAAATATGCGAGACAACACAAACATATACACGTGTCACTCTCGCAAATAGAAACTAAGCACAGTCGCATCGCCGCGAGGTCCACCGTTGGTTTGAGAGTGTTGGCTCAGCACTTCACGGGCACGTTGCCCCAAAACCATTTCCAGCGATTTCTGCCTATATGTGTCATCTGACGTCGGAACACAACACCCGACATCCCCTGAAGGGGACCCGCACCTCCTAGCGGATCTCATTCGAGGCCTTCCACACCCACTAAAAGATGCCGCACGCCGCAACCCCGCACCCGAACCATCGCCAAAACGCGAGGCCACATTGCAAACTGTGCAGCGCGTTCCGGAAAGCATGCTAGCTACGTCACGAGGTTGGCACCGACTTGCATTCTTCCTGCACTGTGGGTTAACAGTGCTCAGCGGTGCAGCTTCACGGTTGTTAATCGTAGTAACGCTCACGGAGGAACCCATACAGTCGACAACTGTGGCAGAGTGACTCTGATGGTGAGAGGGTGAAGTCTTCTCAACAATTGGAATGAAGCTATCCGGTTGTGCCTCCCTGGTTCTCCAAATTGTTGTTCCATGCTCTCCGTCACGCTCACGAGAATCCATCACAGAGCTCCTTAAACTCCCAGCAGCCGACGACATTCGCGACGGTCCCATTCTCCTCCCACCGTCTCCCGCAAATAGAGGTAGTGGCCTCCAAACATTATTGCGTCCAACTAGGCCTGTGCTACAACCACCTTCTTCTGACACTCGGTTTCGCGGTACACTTTCTGCACGCCCAGACACCCTGAAGTTGGAACTGGCTGTTCCCTCCGCCGCATGTATTCCTTTATTCGGTTGACGCCTGCCCAAATCATCCCTTGCCTCAGTGGAGGAATCGCCACGGAGTCGGGATTTGGACTTCTTTGCTTGGTTACCTCCAAGAACACCACTGCTCGCACCAGATGATTTCTCAAAGGAACGGCTGGGAGGCTTGACAGTTGTCAATTGCATAAATCTGGGGCACGAAAACGAGATCTCGGGCGACACAAGCATCGACGAAGGAGATTGCGACCTCGTGGCAACTGGCGTATGAGGGGCAGGACCTTTTAATGGCGAAACACTGAGACACGAAGTCTCCCATGTGGGGTAAGAACAACCTCCACGATCCTTTACAGTATCTTCCGATAGCCCACAGGTAGAAGACTTTGGCTCAGGATCTGTGCGACCGCAACAAAGATGCATGGCGTACTCGACAGCAGTCATAAACACCTGTCCGCATGTGGTACACTCAAACACATGACCCTTGCAGTGGACATGGCCTTCCTCACCCCCAGGATGCACTAGCAACAGGTCACAGACAACACAGACATCGCCTTTATCCTGTCTCCCCTGGGGCACTTCATTCCATGCGGGGTGAGCGCAGTCCCCACTGCAACCTCCATTGCTACATTCACTATAGTATGCATCATATGTTTCACACACCTTCCGCTCTTCGCAACACCCCTCTTCACCACCAACAGTAACTCTAGGGGAGCACTGCTCCCCACAACGAAAAAAATGGTCATCAAGATCACGAATCACCACATTTGAGCCACATACGGAACAATTCACTAATTGTCCCCCACACCGTCTAACGTGACGGCTGCAACCGAGACGTCCACAATACGGGCACAGCTTTAGCTTTCTATTTAGCGAGCATAAAATCTTCCGTTGCTTCCTGTTACGCACGAACGCTCCACAATACACACGGGGCGCACCGCTCGTCATTGTTGTTCTGGTCCGCATCTCCTTGGTAAAACTGCTATAAAAATGAAACAGTAATAACCATTCATTATCAAATGCACAATACACACACATGTATCAGGTAATGTGACAAATGGGGAAAGAGAAGAAAAAGTCATAGTTTGAGCCGCTGGCCAGAACACATGCAATAGCAAATTGAAGCATACTGTGACAAGAACTGTGGGTAGGTAAAGACAAGGAAAAAACACACAATTACGTTAGGGGGTCCGCATTATGGTACAAAAACCGTAAAGGATGTTTCACCCAACACACAAAACCATGCAATGTCAAGACATGCAAACCTTCAAAGTTTTAGTTTTCATCAAAACGCAACACAAAATTAGTAATGGTACAATTCATTATCTGCGGTAAACTAATGGTGACAGAGGCAATAGAGGAGACACTACGAAAAAAGCTAAGGCAACAGTGTACTACACACAGACTGAAAGAAAAACAAACATATTCCAAAATAGTTCGATAACCATTTACTAAACGTAAAATGCGAGTACGCAGCACATAGGTAAAATGCCTACGAGCAGTCGAAAGTTTTCACACCATCGCCTGGATCGTAGAGAAAACGTGAAAACACATCCCTTTCATTAGCAAAGCGTTCCTTTAGTTCACTGTAGCTATCCTCCTCAATATCATGTACCATTACGGAACTATCAGTAACAGGGAACATATCAGGTCCGTCACGCACACTATGAAAGGAGCATTTCTTTTCCCGAATGTAAAGTATTTTGCTAGCGTACCCGGCCCTCTGCAATGTTAGTCCAACCATCGCGTCCTCAGCCAGAAGATAGAAACGCTTAATCGTAAACATACTGAGCACTGACGAGGAACTGTTCACTACTTTGCGCAGTGGTCCATAAGAAACAAACTGCTTAGCAACATCACGAGCAAGGGTGTAGCACCAACCAAAAGCGTAGTTAAACCTTGTTCTGCCAACGGTATATCTATCAATCGTACCCCAATATACCCCTCGTCGTGGTAGATCGCGTAAGTCAACAAGGTACTGTGGAACACGCAAAAACATGTCATCATCGCCTTTCGCAATATACGCGGCGCGTGAGAAAACAATCAGCGACAAATCAAACCACATGAATGTCTTGCGACTCATACCAACCTCTGCTTCAACACCCCATTTTCCATCCTGGCCCACTTGCTTTTTGGTCGACACACGACCCTCATTCATTGGAAGTGTAATTACATCATTCCACTTCTCAGCCTCCTCTAAAGCAGCAGACGTGAAGACGTAGTTATTGTCGGGGTGACGTGCAAGGATATATAATGGCAGCATACTTCCCACGAAGTCATTTGCACGCCGCGCAACGCCACCATACGCCCAACAAGTCATCCGCTGCAAATGCCTCCGTCGCCGTCTCACATTTATGTCCACAGAAGGCACACCAAACACCACCAAATATTCGGCATCCTCCCACTGACGCAAAACTGTGGAAGGGACGTAAGCGAGAGCCTCTCGTATCCACAAGGGATATTTGGAGGGAACGTTAACTACGTGACTCCGCACACTCGGTACCTGCATAACTGCCTTCTCACGATGTTTCATTCCATTATCTCGACGGGGCGTAAGGTAAATGGCTACTGTACATAAAGATAAGAGTAACACTGTAGCACAAATGCTGCGCCTCGCGATACTTCTTTGCCTAAATTCACGCTTCCGGGGCTCCGACAGGGACATAGACTTACCTCCGACAAGAATACAGGAAGGGCAACAACATATCAAGTGTAATTATAATCAGACAAAATGACAAATATAACAAATGCTATTACGGCAGGTGGAAGAGTGGAAAAAGGAAAGAAGGCATATAAAAGAATTTAAATTGTTTGTTAACTTGATACAGTTCTTGATTACACACCTCAGCTCTGTGTGCTCGCTACAATAAACACTGTACAGATCGTTAAACTCTTTGCATGCCAAGTCGTAACCAACAGACAGCTCAGCATACCCACAAAATCACACAGCACCATCCATATCAATCGTACCCCAATATACCCCTCGTGATTACTTCAATTGACACTGTATCACTCACTGCTTCCCTCTTGCGGCAAGGGCTGACGAGTATAAGTGGTGCAGCTACGCGGTTGTTAATCGTAGTGACGCTCACGAAGTGAGCTTTGAGGTCAGTACCTTTAACTCCAATTTGTTCTCGCGCTTTCTTTTCCTGCAGGATCACCGTATACAGTCGCGGTCCGCACAATGCAACTGGCTGCATGTTCGATTGCGTTGAGTTTAACATGCAGTTCATCGCCCGCTACGGAGAGAAACGCTAATGAACGGGCACACAATTCCGGAGAAAAGATGTATTAAAGGGGGATTTGCAGTAATTGTTTTGCGGTGTGGCTGCGGTTTACCCCATGTCACAAATGGGGGAACATAACATGTCTACTAACTCTTACATCATTCTCAAACACAAAGAAATGCGAAATGAACTTAGTGGCAGGAAGAGTGAGCACACAAATTCTCCATGATGAGTCCAAAAGTGAAACAATGGGACGCAACATCAATTTTCCACATTAGTATCTCAAGTAGAGAGCGATTTACTGTACACACATAATTAACAGTACAAACAACCGCGTTACAATAATGGTGGTAGTACAATTCACAGCCAGATAACCGATGAAAGGGCTGGTTGTGTCCGTGTATATTTAATCCACGAAATGCGACGCACCAATGCCTGTCCACCACAGCACGCGTTAAATTACAAGATGTTTCGTGCACCTTCACCATCGCGAGGCAAATCAATTAGAATCATTAAAGAAATACCCCCGTGCTCGTCAGCCCCCCCCCCTCGTGAAAAGACACCGCACCACAGCACGAGTGACCAAATAGCACAAGAGGAGAAATCAAGTCAACTGTCAATCAACAAGACGACGGACATAGACAACAAAAATTCAATTAATGCATCATAACGCACGAGCATAGAATACATACACACCTTAGCAACTCCAAGGAACGAAAAAAAAAAAAATCAACCACAGTAAAGAAGTGCCTCTATGCAGCCACGAGCAAATTCTCCAGCTACCGGCAACTAAAACCCTTCATACCCTCATAAATACTGTAAATAAAACGTGGAGCCACATCCCTCTCATTAGCAAAACGTTGCTTTAGTTTCTCGTATTCATCCTCCCTAACATGGTGCACCATTACGGAACTATCGGTGACAGCAACAACAGTTGGCCCGGCGTGCACGTTATGAAAGGAGCATTTCTTTTCCCGAATGTAAAGTATTTTGCTAGCGTACCCGGCCCTCTGCAATGTTAGTCCAACCATCGCGTCCTCAGCCAGAAGATAGAAACGCTTAATCGTAAACATACTGAGCACTGACGAGGAACTGTTCACTACTTTGCGCAGTGGTCCATAAGAAACAAACTGCTTAGCAACATCACGAGCAAGGGTGTAGCACCAACCAAAAGCGTAGTTAAACCTTGTTCTGCCAACGGTATATCTATCAATCGTACCCCAATATACCCCTCGTCGTGGTAGATCGCGTAAGTCAACAAGGTACTGTGGAACACGCAAAAACATGTCATCATCGCCTTTCGCAATATACGCGGCGCGTGAGAAAACAATCAGCGACAAATCAAACCACATGAATGTCTTGCGACTCATACCAACCTCTGCTTCAACACCCCATTTTCCATCCTGGCCCACTTGCTTTTTGGTCGACACACGACCCTCATTCATTGGAAGTGTAATTACATCATTCCACTTCTCAGCCTCCTCTAAGGCAGCAGACGTGAAGACGTAGTTATTGTCGGGGTGACGTGCAAGGATATATAATGGCAGCATACTTCCCACGAAGTCATTTGCACGCCGCGCAACGCCACCATACGCCCAACAAGTCATCCGCTGCAAATGCCTCCGTCGCCGTCTCACATTTATGTCCACAGAAGGCACACCAAACACCACCAAATATTCGGCATCCTCCCACTGACGCAAAACTGTGGAAGGGACGTAAGCGAGAGCCTCTCGTATCCACAAGGGATATTTGGAGGGAACGTTAACTACGTGACTCCGCACACTCGGTACCTGCATAACTGCCTTCTCACGATGTTTCATTCCATTATCTCGACGGGGCGTAAGGTAAATGGCTACTGTACATAAAGATAAGAGTAACACTGTAGCACAAATGCTGCGCCTCGCGATACTTCTTTGCCTAAATTCACGCTTCCGGGGCTCCGACAGGGACATAGACTTACCTCCGACAAGAATACAGGAAGGGCAACAACATATCAAGTGTAATTATAATCAGACAAAATGACAAATATAACAAATGCTATTACGGCAGGTGGAAGAGTGGAAAAAGGAAAGAAGGCATATAAAAGAATTTAAATTGTTTGTTAACTTGATACAGTTCTTGATTACACACCTCAGCTCTGTGTGCTCGCTACAATAAACACTGTACAGATCGTTAAACTCTTTGCATGCCAAGTCGTAACCAACAGACAGCTCAGCATACCCACAAAATCACACAGCACCATCCATATCAATCGTACCCCAATATACCCCTCGTCGTGGTAGATCGCGTAAGTCAACAAGGTACTGTGGAACACGCAAAAACATGTCATCATCGCCTTTCGCAATATACGCGGCGCGTGAGAAAACAATCAGCGACAAATCAAACCACATGAATGTCTTGCGACTCATACCAACCTCTGCTTCAACACCCCATTTTCCATCCTGGCCCACTTGCTTTTTGGTCGGCACACGACCCTCATTCATTGGAAGTGTAATTACATCATTCCACTTCTCAGCCTCCTCTAAGGCAGCAGACGTGAAGACGTAGTTATTGTCGGGGTGACGTGCAAGGATATATAATGGCAGCATACTTCCCACGAAGTCATTTGCACGCCGCGCAACGCCACCATACGCCCAACAAGTCATCCGCTGCAAATGCCTCCGTCGCCGTCTCACATTTATGTCCACAGAAGGCACACCAAACACCACCAAATATTCGGCATCCTCCCACTGACGCAAAACTGTGGAAGGGACGTAAGCGAGAGCCTCTCGTATCCACAAGGGATATTTGGAGGGAACGTTAACTACGTGACTCCGCACACTCGGTACCTGCATAACTGCCTTCTCACGATGTTTCATTCCATTATTTTGACGGGGCGTAAGGTAAATGGCTACTGTACATAAAGATAAGAGTAACACTGTAGCACAAATGCCACTTCAGCACCGTGACTAAATCCCTCACCCCCCCCCTCCATTTTCCTGGTGAGTCTTCGAGTGGATAATATATCATGTACCTACAAACGAGGATGGAAGAGAAAGTATAAAAATTAAACGAGAAATCCAAGCCTAATGCGCCATTTTGATGAGTCGGCCAGTGTACGGAGGACACATTCCTGCAGTAATTAGTATTTCGCAGACAACACCACATGTAAAGAACCAACGAGAAGTGTGACTCTCCTCAAAGCAGAAAAATAGAGAAAAATAAAAAACGTTTATATGCTACGGATACTTACGAACCAGCAATGAGAGCTCAGGATTGGAGGTATGACTGCACCTCTCATATGGAAATGGTAGCACACGCCCACTTTAGCAAAACTGGATAATTAAAAAAAAAAAGTGGGAGACGCCTTCATCACGCACCTTTCCCCACAGCACCACTGTAATTCATAGCGTACATTAAGAGATGGGCAAAAAAAAAAAGAAAGAAGCTGGAAGTATCTGAAGGCCCACTTACGTGAAACGGGGTCTAATGATTAGGAATTAAAGTGCCCATCTCAAAAAGAGAGAAATATTGCCCGACGCACCAATAGCGAGATTAGAAACCATGTTGAATCAGTGGTACTCACGGGCGGTGGAAAGAAAGTATCTAACATCATACACTGCTAATAATAAAGTCTCCTCTTTTAATCCCGGCTGCATTGTCAGTCCCTTTAAATATGTAATTCCCAAAATAAAAATAAAAACACTTTCTTAATTAGCCTTTTAGACACTCCAACCCCAACGTCCGCCACCACACCGTGCACAGTAAAACCCTGGAAAAACAAGTAAGGGATACACCCATTCACATGAATAGGAAAGTATATGATGTAAATATGCGAGACAACACAAACATATACACGTGTCACTCTCGCAAATAGAAACTAAGCACAGTCGCATCGCCGCGAGGTCCACCGTTGGTTTGAGAGTGTTGGCTCAGCACTTCACGAGCGAGTAAATACCTGCTGCAGCACGTGCAGTAAAGGTGCCTTAGTGAAAAATGGAATAAAACAAATTAAGAGAGTAAACGTCATGTTGGTACGTGTTCTAACTAACGGACCTTCAACGCTCCTTCACTTAAATGAGCACTTTAGCAAATGCGTTTCATCACAGCGGCGTCGACACCAACCGTGTCCCTCGTGATTACTTCAATTGACACTGTATCACTCACTGCTTCCCTCTTGCGGCAAGGGCTGACGAGTATAAGTGGTGCAGCTACGCGGCTGTTAATCGTAGTAACGCTCACGGAGGAACCCATACAGTCGACAACTGTGGCAGAGTGACTCTGATGGTGAGAGGGTGAAGTCTTCTCAACAATTGGAATGAAGCTATCCGGTTGTGCCTCCCTGGTTCTCCAAATTGTTGTTCCATGCTCTCCGTCACGCTCACGAGAATCCATCACAGAGCTCCTTAAACTCCCAGCAGCCGACGACATTCGCGACGGTCCCATTCTCCTCCCACCGTCTCCCGCAAATAGAGGTAGTGGCCTCCAAACATTATTGCGTCCAACTAGGCCTGTGCTACAACCACCTTCTTCTGACACTCGGTTTCGCGGTACACTTTCTGCACGCCCAGACACCCTGAAGTTGGAACTGGCTGTTCCCTCCGCCGCATGTATTCCTTTATTCGGTTGACGCCTGCCCAAATCATCCCTTGCCTCAGTGGAGGAATCGCCACGGAGTCGGGATTTGGACTTCTTTGCTTGGTTACCTCCAAGAACACCACTGCTCGCACCAGATGATTTCTCAAAGGAACGGCTGGGAGGCTTGACAGCCGCCGCTCGCAGTAAACTTGGGGACGGCGATGGGCATTCAGCATATGATGGCAACGAGGTGGTAGTTGCGGATTGCGGCCTCGTGGCAACTGGCGTATGAGGGGCAGGACCTTTTAATGGCGAAACACTGAGACACGAAGTCTCCCATGTGGGGTAAGAACAACCTCCACGATCCTTTACAGTATCTTCCGATAGCCCACAGGTAGAAGACTTTGGCTCAGGATCTGTGCGACCGCAACAAAGATGCATGGCGTACTTGACAGCAGTCATAAACACCTGTCCGCATGTGGTACACTCAAACACATGACCCTTGCAGTGGACATGGCCTTCCTCACGTTGGGTAAGGTGTGGAAGCGTGTCGCAACAAACAGCACAGGGCCCGTCTTTGCGATGACCATTGCAGGAACCCCCACAGCGAACGGAAGATACGTTGCTCCCGTCATTCTTCTTTCTGCATTCCCCTCTGCATACAGCATGGGTTTGATGTGTATACGGTCCCTTGCAGCATTTCCCCTTGGAAAAAGATAGAACGTTTTTCTCTTTTTGTTCCTTGTCGTGATTGGTTTCGGAAGTGGTGGGGATGTTGCCTGGTTTCAGCCCCCGACAACATTTCGCACAGATGATAAGAGTGCCCTCAACCGCTCCTAGTCCCATGCACTGCGCCTCATGAGCTGCAAGATCATGAAGATCAACTTCCTCGCCACAATTCCTGCATTCTCCCACACAAAAAATCAATCGGTCAGTGAAGGCGCTACAACCGTAGCACTGACAGCTGGGGCACCTCCTCAGCTTTGCAGCCATAGAGTCATTATTATTGGATACGCAAGCAGTTACATGACCCTGAGAAGTCATGCGCCGTGCAGGCGCACCGCTCGTCATTGTTGTTCTGGTCCGCATCTCCTTGGTAAAACTGCTATAAAAATGAAACAGTAATAACCATTCATTATCAAATGCACAATACACACACATGTATCAGGTAATGTGACAAATGGGGAAAGAGAAGAAAAAGTCATAGTTTGAGCCGCTGGCCAGAACACATGCAATAGCAAATTGAAGCATACTGTGACAAGAACTGTGGGTAGGTAAAGACAAGGAAAAAACACACAATTACGTTAGGGGGTCCGCATTATGGTACAAAAACCGTAAAGGATGTTTCACCCAACACACAAAACCATGCAATGTCAAGACATGCAAACCTTCAAAGTTTTAGTTTTCATCAAAACGCAACACAAAATTAGTAATGGTACAATTCATTATCTGCGGTAAACTAATGGTGACAGAGGCAATAGAGGAGACACTACGAAAAAAGCTAAGGCAACAGTGTACTACACACAGACTGAAATAAAAACAAACATATTCCAAAATAGTTCGATAACCATTTACTAAACGTAAAATGCGAGTACGCAGCACATAGGTAAAATGCCTACGAGCAGTCGAAAGTTTTCACACCATCGCCTGGATCGTAGAGAAAACGTGAAAACACATCCCTTTCATTAGCAAAGCGTTCCTTTAGTTCACTGTAGCTATCCTCCTCAATATCATATACCATTACGGAACTATCAGTAACAGGGAACATATCGGGTCCGTCACGCACACTATGAAAGGAGCATTTAATTTTGTCGGCACAAAACGTCCCGTTATTCTCCAAAAGTTCCGTGGTGTAGTGGAGCTAACGTTGAGGTTTACCCTAATGAAGTGATTTGGGGTGCAAACCCACATGGGAGATGTTGCCACCGCACATGCTAGCTGATGTTGAGCAAAAGCAAGCGTCGCCCGCCCAGTTAGGACAGACTTAGAAATAGAACTTTAGAAACTCAGAAGAAGAGCTTTTCTTCACGACTCTCTCTCTCTTTCTGCTTCGCCCTTGATTCAAAAGTTTCGCATTGATATTGTTCTTTGGCTTCTAACCATTACATTCTAACGAAAACAACTGAAATCGCAGAGGAGGAGGAGGAGACGAGGTTAACCTCATAAACATCGCTGAGAAACATGTGCAGAAACCAACAAAACTCACGCCTGCAACCCACACACAAACATTTGCGTATCACAACAGCTGTGAATGCGCAAATGCACTAAAAAGAGTAACGATAGTGGTGGCACATGTGAATGCAACAGCTTCCAAGGAGGAAAGATTTGACCAGGTAATTAGCATCGCTCGCAAACTGTAGAGGGGGGGAATAATAACAATAATGAAGGTGAAAGTGAAAGCAGTGAGAAGGAGGGAAAGAGGGAGTGAGAAATTGCCTAAACAAACGCCGAGCACCCTAAGATGTTTCTAAACTCGGATACCCTAAGATGAAAGTGAGAGAAATGGTTCAAATAAGGACTGAAAAAAAAGAGAGAACGAAAAGAGATGATGTCCTCTAAGACCAACTGGTAGCTGGAAAAGTCACATTTATTATAGCAGCACTGAACATACCAAAAAAAAGTCTAACGTTTTGTGTTCCCCATCCGGAGGGAATTGGCACGTGGAAAGGAAAAATTCGCCTCTCGCGAGGTCTTCAAAGTTTGTTTGCATGTCTGGTGTTGAGGTAAGTCGGGTGCAAAAAAGAGCTAAAAGTAGATGAAAACGCAGGTGAGGAGGTTGTTTTTCCTTTTTCTAAAAAATAATAAACTTACTTCCCTCCTCATCCACACCACAAAAAAAAAAATCCTGCAGCATAAATGACAGAAACGCAAACCTTCAAAAGACCTGAACCGCCACAACAAACAATTGGACACACCTCTAAACGGATCCTTCTGCAAGATGCGACGCTCGGAGAGATATCGCTTCTCTCCCTCTTCCCATTCATTAAGTCCCCACATTTTATAATCCCCTCCCATTTCCTCAGAAGCCCAGCATGCTTTACTTAAACAGTCTCCGCCTTCGCTTACCTGCTTTGCGCTTCACACCTACACTCCACTTAAAAAGCGCGCCTAAAACCCCAAATCTTCGATTCCCATCAACCGAACGGTAAAAAGACAGAAACAAACAAACAAACACACACACACACACACACATATATATATATATATATATATATATGCGGCCAATTACATAATCAGAACCGCTTCGGTGTCCTCCTACGGGCACCCAAATTGGCGTTTACGGTCGGTGCACTGAACCCGATCGGCGGCTGGCTAAGCAATGGTAGCGCAGTGCCAGTGGAAGCAGCGGCTAAGCCTTGTACACCCTGACCAAATGGGTTAGAAGCATTCTCTCCATCCCGTTGCGACGAAGCGAATGGATTAGTTACTCCAGCGGACGCACCGAAGGGTGTGGGAGGACTCAAGACCCCAGCAGACATCAAAGCGCCAGTGCCAAATACAGACGACGCACCGGACGAAGCAACAGCTTTCGCGTTGGAAAACACGTCATTCTTCACCTCTGAGCCCCTCGCAAGTGGAGCTGCCGTCGCTGAAGAAGAGGAAGGGAATAAAAACCCCCCTAGAGAGCCTGTGGCACCTGTCACTGCCGTGGAACCAGCCCTAGAAAATGGTGATATTGTTGTATTGACGCCAGCAGTTGATGTCTCGGCAACCTTAGGCATGCCTCCGAAGCTAAAACCAACGGTGGAAGCAGGTGCAGTGGTGCCTATGCCACCAAAAGAAAACGCACTACCTGGTGCCGGAGCTGACGTGGCTGCTGAACTATCACCCGTCGCGTAACCACCAAATAATGTGGTTGGTTTCCCGGCAGTTGGTGCAGTCGCAGTTGTGCTGCCAGGTGAGAACGGATTCGTTGGAAGCGCACTTGTTGCCGGACTCGCAACTGGCGGGGCAGCACCGGGCGTAGTTGGCGGTTTGTCGCTGAGAGTATCGGCCGCGCCGGTAGCACTAAACGAAAATGTGCCTGCCAATGCTGGTGTTGCCCCTTTCCCATCAGCAGGCGAAAAGCTTACGGTAGCAGCAAACGGATTGGGAGGTTTGTTAGTGGAGGATGCAGGTGTGCTTGCACCACCGAATGTATATGAGGCAGATGACGCAGTTGCTGTTGCCGAGACTCCAGCATTCTTGGATGAGTCAAACGGAGAAGATGCATTCCCTCCGGGGGCCGTAGTTGTAACTGCGCTGCCAAATGAAGGTGTGCCATTTGATGCCGGAGCCGGCGCTGACCCACCAGCCGTGGTTGCAGATGCTGCAGAAACTCCAAAGGGATTGGACGGCTTGTCAACAGATCCTGCAGTTGCACTTACACCAGTGAATGAAGGTGCGCTAGCCGATGCTGGCTCCGGCTTCGATCCCGCAACGGAGTTGGAAGCAGCAGGTGAGGAAGTCAGTTGTCCACTGAGGTTGGCGTTAGGTTTTGCACCACCAAACGAAAATGGGGTCGTGGAAGAATGACTAGTTGCGCGTTCGTCATTCAACAACGCAGGTGGAGGAGCCCCAAGGGAGGTGACCTGCCCGCTAGCAGAAGCCGAAACTGAATTCACTGCGACTTGTGAGACACGCGGCTGGTGCTTCATATCTTCTAACAGCCTTTCCAGCACTGCTATTGAAGTAGTGTTCCGGCCAATTTCCTTGCGCAAAGAAGGAAGCTCACCCTGAACGCATTCCACCAGACTCTCCATTCCGTTTAGAGAAGCGAGTGAGCGCTCTACGGATGTACTCCGTCCTTCCAAAAGCTGGACATGTTTAGACAGCTGCGCCACTTCCAGCCGCAGCTCTTTTACCGACTGGTCTGCACGCATCTTGAGTCGGTCATTTTCCTCCCAGCTCCGTCTCAACTCTTCCCGTGTCTCTTCCACAACCTTGTTCAGTTGCTCGTGTCGCTCCTGCAAACGCCTCAAGTCCTTCCGAAAACTAGCCAAATCTTCCTTTTCCCCGCTATCTTCACCTCCCGCAATCATAATAAGCTCCTTCCGGGGCAACTTCGCATACCGGTACCCGTCCGACGAATCACTGTGTGTCGTAGATTCCACAAAATTACCTGCACGCGACATGAAGTTTTGGTGGGATTCACAAGAAGAATGTGCCACCACGTCACCGCGGCGGGAAACGGAAGCCGCCACTGCCTCCATAAAACCCATTGTGTTTTCCCCCGCGGAACCGTTATGGTACCGACCGTGCCATGAGGCTTCTCGTCCCCTTTTAAAACGCAATGAAGACACCGCCGACGGACGTATAGATGTCTTCGGTGATGTTATTTGCAACGAGAGTTGCGTCGGTGCGTCACTCAATGTTACTTCCTCAGCGGATGCATTTGGGGTGAAAACACGTGAGCCCGCCACAGAATACTCAGGTGATATAAAATAGTTCGACACGATGCTTTTTCGATGCATGCGTCCCAGAGCCGAACAATAAAACAAAACAAACAGTAATGCCAGGAATCAGTATACCCTTTGGCACCCTACTAGCGCCAAAGTTATTAGTACAGGCTAATGAAAGGAGAAAGAAAAAGCAAGTTAAATGCAGCAGAGAATACTGAGGGGTTGAAAGGAAACAACAAGAAAAAACAGACAAGCAATAAGGTGCCTAAGCATTTAATAACAACAGCATTAGAGGCCCTAACAATAGCATGCATTTGCACTTTCCTTAACTTGCTGGAGTATCGTCACACCAATCCCTGATAGATGTCTCTGACGCCGCAGTGGTTACCGCTGGATGCGGTGCATCGAAATACTCCTCTTCATACCATTAGTGAACTCCCGTCTTCACTGTAAACAAAGGTGCAGCGCCGGAAGCAACTTTAACATAAGCGGTTTTGTTACCTTTAAGCCAGAAACCACATGAGATCCCACGGGTCACGTCCTTTGACGCTGCCGTCACCAACCACACCATTCAAAAAAGGAGGAAAAAAAACATCGTTTACGTACTCCCTGGTGACCAAGATGTCACATCTGGTATCACGCGTATCCACCACCATGTTTTTCACCCCAATTCTTCACTTTTACGTTTTTCTGCTTTTGGTAAAAATAGTTGTGCTGCAGGCGGCCAAGGGTTAGGGTTGTAACCTGTAAGAGAGTGTAACACAAATATAGATAGATAGATACATGTAAGCACGTTGCCACACCACATGCAGAATCATAAAACGGAATATTAATTTTGAAGGGAGAGGGGAATATGACTTTTGAGAGTTGTGCGGTCCAAACTGAATCAGATGTTCAAAGAGGCTGAGCACAGCAACAAAGGTTAAACATCATCACCACCGCCGTAATGAAGCGGAACAACCGCCAGGTGGCATCATCACCATCTCAGTGGTGTTGTCTTCTCTGCGCAGTCAACATATGCGGCCCACTCAAACATAATTCACATCAAGACAAACGACTACACAACGGCACACTTTGATAAATCTTTAGACGAGAACATATAGTACACGGCGACCGAAAAAAAAAAAAATAAACTGTCATCTGGGAAAAGTTTCAGGCCGCCGCCGACGCTCCGTTCCAACCCGGGACCGAAATGATGCAACCACCAGGAAATACCGCGGCGGAGAGTCTCCCGCCGTACACGCAGCGGCTATCCAATCCTATTGCTAACGGTTTGTATTGTTCCTGCAAACCTCTCCGTGCATCGTGGCCAAACACCACCGTTTCAGGACCGCGCCACATCGAGGCCCACGGCTTGCCGCCATCATTTGTTTCTTCCGTGGCCGTAAGCGTCACTCCACCCGTGGCCTCTTGTTCTTTCTCAATAAGATTACGCATAGTGGTGACTTCATCCTCGTATTGGCGATCCACTGGACGTTGCGGGTGAAGTCCAGCATGCGCCACCATCACATTATGGGCGGGGATGCGGATGATGTGCGGAAGCTGCGACAAATATGTCTCCACATCAGTAGGTATGGATTGCGCCAGCGGAGCCAAGGAAGATTTTGCGTCCCTCCCCTTTAGACACTCCTTCTTGCCTAATTTTTTGACAAGTTTGAGCAGTTTCGCATCATGATTGCCGAGTACGCTGTAAGCCCCAAGGCGTTTGAGAAGGCGGACCACACCAAAGGAATCTGGTCCTTTGTTCACCAAGTCACCCACCGCAACTAATGTGTCACTCCCCTGCTTGAAGGAGACCGCACGAAGCAAATCCTCTAATTGCGCCCGACATCCATGAATGTCTCCTACAATTATGACGCGCCCCGTTACGTTAGGAAGTGTCACCACATTGGCGTACCCCTGCACTTTCATCGTAATGATCCCACTGCTATTTTTTTTATATCTTTTTCACGAGTGGTTCACACACACCTATAGCGTGAGGAAATTTGTAGATTCTTAAAAGGAGTGAAGGTTGTAACGGAAATTAATATCCGCGCAAGAAACATCCACTGCAGCATGAAGCGGATGCAAAATCATTGACCAACAATAAATACATGACCCTGCTACTACACCTCCAACAGGGCACACAACTATTAGAGTCCACATAAATCTAAAAATTGGAAGGATGGAAAATATGTCTCACAAAAGCAGAGGAGCGAATACCACCGCTGATTAAGCACACCAGCGACGAGGAAGAAGAAAAAAACTGCAAGAAAGTCTCTCCTACAGAAAAACACGATACGTCACTCCTCCCTCCTCCTCCTCCCCCCCTCTAAAGAAGAAGCAACGGTAATACTTCCCTTGGGTTGGGGTGTTTGTTTGTTTGTTTTAACCTTGACATAACAAACATGTCCCAACGTCTTCACGTTGTTTGAACAATCCCCTCATGATGGACCAACACCACCATTTAGTTGTGTCACGTCCATCCCGTAGCGGCTACACCACAAAACGAAATTCCCCTGAAGGTCTCGCATCACACAAGTATCCGATACAACAATGGTGACTCAACAAAAGAAGTCATTAATTATTTTAATAATTACTTTTTTTTTTTTTTACAAGCCTAACGGGGATGAAAGGCATTGCAATTCAACACGGAACGCTATACCAATTACTGCTGAAGCCGAGACATGGGGACTCAGCAGAGGGGGGAACGGGGAAAAAAAAAACTCCTGTCGCACTGCTTCCTACGGCACCTCACCACATTTATTATCATTATCACCGTTGCTACCGTCATTGCTATTACTATTATTTCTTAATATTGTTGTTCCTATTGTTGGCTACATTAATGTTTTATTCATTCAGTGTGCTAAACAAAACTAAACATAAGGAATATGATCAAAGGGAGAAATAGCACACGCATCGACGCAAACACAAACACAAACACAAACACAGAGATACACATAGGTACAGATATTTATGCATCTGCACATTAGTTTACTCAACACTCACAAACACTTTAAGACATTAGTGCCAACAACAAAAAGTCGCAGAAGCCTGCGAAAGCTTCAATACACTGCACAACCCTTTCCACCACAGTACATATATAAGTATATATATATATATATATTTCCCACCTTCCCTCCTCCTTTCCGTCTCCTCTCGCATATTTGCTGCAAGTGAACGCAACTTAGTTAGTCATCATTCTCCCCTCCCTTTCTTTGCATTATATTCATCATGTCGCTGGTTTGAAGTAGTGGTGGGGGAAACGTGGCTTCCAGTAATTGAAACGAGTGTTTAGATGGAAAAATAAAATAAAAAAGACGAAAGAAAGCAAAGAAATGGGAAAGGGAACAAAACCTACAAAATCCACACACACACACACACAGAGAGAGAGAGAGAAAGAGAGAAAGAAAGAGAGAGAGAAAGAAAGAGAAACAGAGAAACAAAGAAAGGCAGACAGAGAAAAAGAAAGAAAGAGAGAGAGAACCCTTTATCAAGAAACTAGTTAAGGGGTTTCTCCGTCTTGCTTCACCAGACGAGTACGCAACATGGGAGAAGTTCACCTAATCATCTAATCTCATCACTTTAGGAAAAGTGCAGCAATTTTACACAAATGATTTACGTTCCAAGAAACGCTTTAAGAAGAGCAGTTGGAAGACACTCACCAATAACAATGAAGCAACCTGAAACAAACTCCACAGCATCAGCCACCACTCCGCTGCACCAATAATCTCCAGGTGCGTGTGCTGAATTGCCTGAAGATCCTTTTGTTTAACCTCCACATCTCTCATTCGCTTCGCAACGGACTCCACGAGACTCTCCACGGGATCTAAAGCTTCCGGCCCAGCCACGGATTGATAATCCACATGAAAACGGAAGTGAAACGAAATGCGTTTTGGTGTCCCACCCGATTCCGTGTTTTCAAAGCAGGCATGTGCAACTGTGGCTCCAACTGTTGCGGGTACATCATAATTTCCTGTTGAAGCGCTGTCCCAACGTGTCAGTTCTGTTCCATTTTGGTCATGTAACGTTGCCCGTATCTCCCGGCCATCGGCGTCCATAACATTAAACTGAAATGTAACCCGCGTGTGTGGCGGCGCAACTTCACGCACACAAAACACCTCCCGTGGCGCAACTGCAGTTGTCACGGCATTAGCGGTGTTGTAAGCAAAAAGCAGTGCCGTAACTACCAGGAGTGGTGGCAATATGTGCATCTTATTCATACGTTTGGGTATATGAAATACTTTTCTATCTATATTTACTTGGGTTTATTTGGTTATTTTCTTCTTTGTTTTTCCTCCCCCCCTCCTCCCACCCCTTTTCCTTTAATTGCTTAATGTCCGCCCGTATACGTCTTATATTTTTTTTCCTTCTTTTTTTTCTTCTTTCTTTTCTTCAGGATCCTTCCTTTTGAATTTTTCTTTCTTTCACTCCCCCTCCCCTCCCCAAAAAAAGAAAAAAAAAAGAAAAGTGAAGTCCCTTCTCAACTACCTCTCTGTTTCTCTTTCCACACAGTCGCTATTTAATTTACTCGTTTGTTATTATTCGCTTTTGATGTTACTTTGCTTTTGTTTTATTTTTTGTTGAACAAAAATGCAATTATGTCAGGTGTCAGATTATTTTTTTTCTTTTTTTTACCCTTTTCCTCCTCCCGCTATATCTATTCCAAGCAGACAAAGAAAGAAAGAAAGAAAAAGGAAAACAGAGACAAGAGACAAGAGAATAATAAAAGCAGCAGAGATCACGACAATAATAATAATAATAGTAACATATAAAAAAAACATAAAGTGATGAAACGCCACATCAACAATGAAATTCATTTACATATATGTACATTTATTTATTTAATTAATGGGGAAAAAATAATGGAAAACAAAAAGAATGTAACCTAAACAACTTGCAATCAACAGAAATGTGTTTTTTTTTAAAAAAATGACAATAATATTTCCATCACGTTTAAAAAAAAAAATAAGGCGGTCTTTTTTTTTTTTAATCATAGCCATAAAGATTAACGTGCGGCATATACTTTGCATCATCAACCTTAATAAAAACAAGAAAAATGATACGAAGAGGAGGTTGAATGCATAAATTATCCCTCTTTTTCTACGTTGTTTATATTATTATCATTATTTAGTTATTTTTTTTTCTTCCTTTTATTCTTCCCTTTTTCTTTTTTTTTCGATGGCGCATTTGACCTGCAACAATTATGATTTTCATTGCGAGTACTTAACTCCAATTGATTTTATGAAATCGGAGGGGTTCAATTAGTTTCTTTTCCACGCCTAATAAATGATATCGCACGCAGTTTTCTTCCATTACACCCAAAAGAAAATGCCTCAAAGCAAACAAAAAAAAAATGTTGACAACAAAACCTCTTTCTTTCTTTTTTGTTTGCTTTGAGGCATTTTCTTTTGTTGTTTTTTTTTTTTGGTTACATTTATGAAAGCAGTACACTTTCAGTTACAGATCAGTAAAAGAGGAATGAAAAATGTTAACAAAGAAAAAAAAAGGGGGAAGAGGGACGTAACAACAACAGTCACGCGTTACATGTGATGAAGCTTGGTATCTATTCTTTTATATGAGATTCCCGCTTAGATATTTTATTTACTACAAAAAAAAAAAAAAAAAAGAGCACAACCGTCCCATTCATTTCCAAACCTCATATCCTTTTGGTTTGACGGAATTTTTGCTTTAGCGGAAACGAAAACTAACGTCCAGGGTTTTACCATATCTTTTTTTCTTTTTCTTCTCCACCCCCCCCCTCATCATATCATGTCTTTCCCACGTAACAAACCGCCTGCGTTCCATTGAGTTTTTCTTACGATAAATGAATGACGTATCGGTTAGACATAACATACGCGTAATGTTTGAACCCCACACACAATTACACGCGCACAATTCACACGTCTCCAAATGATATCCGGCCGCACCATTTCAATATCATGAAAATAAACAAAAATAATAATAAAACATGGGAACCTTCATTTAACCTTTCGGTCAGCACAAAATCACCAAACTGTGGGTCGGAAAATAAAGCTGACTAGTACTGTAGAGAAGTGCTGTTCCTATGTAATTTATTCATATAATAATAATATTTATTATTATTAATAATAATAATGACTACAAAAGACAGAAAGGGGTGAAGTAGTGAATACATCTGGAGAATAATGAAAGGGGAAAACAAAGCATCGCTACATGAAGGCACACAAACATTTTCAGCACTACAACTTCCTCCAAATACACACCTTGGGAGGCAAAAAAGTAAAAAAAAAAAGTAAAAATCACATGGCGTCCAAATATTTACAACGCAAAAAGAATGGAAACGTATCAAGGCAACAAGATAAGGAAATAAGAATAACGAAAAAAAAAAAGAAAAAGAAACGCACACCCACCGCAACTAAAAGAGTTAGAGTGACCACTGCTTAAAGGAGGTACACAATAACTAAACATATCATATATGAAGCGCCCCCCTCCTCCATACCTTCTTCTCTCTTCCCTTCATTCCTCTTTTCTTTTCTGATCCCTTTTTTTTTCTTTTAATTTTTCCCCTCTTGCCAGTTGTTTTCGTTGGTTTCTTTTTTTTTATTATTTTCCTTTTCCTCTCCTCCTTTATTGTTCAATTCGGTGCGCATGAGATCTGTGTCATGCCGCACATATCGATAACTACAAATATTAAATACAACACCACCACTGCGAGGAAGCGGAACGGGGTACGGGTATTTTCACCTACAATAGAAATGCAAAACCTGGAAGAAACACACACACAGACAGACAAAAAAAAAAAAGAAACGCACAGACACACAAAGACAGCATGGCAACCCGCATTGAACACAAAAGTAAACAAAACCAAAACCAAAAAGAGAAGAGAAGAGAAGAAAAGAAAATGCACGGCGGGAGACACATCGCACGTGAAGGGAGAAGAACAAATAGCCTCAGAAAGAATCAAAACAAAAAACAAACAAACAAGATTCTATTTACAGTGTGCATTAATAAACTTTAAAATGTCACCAAGTACTTCCCTCCAGCGCACTTCCGTCAACACTTCATGACCTAAACCAGGGTATTCAATCAACTGTTTGTCCGTAGTTGGCACGGATTCAAGGAACTTCCGTGAACCACTAATTGGACATAAAGCATCCTTCGCGCCATGTAAAATCAGTACCGGGTATGTTGCCCTTTCTACCTGCGTCCATACAGATTCCATAGCGTCAAGCATTGTTTTACCCCACCGTGCCGTTAACTTAGCATCAAAGTTAAGGGGATCTTGTTCTAACAACTCTACCACTTGACGATTTGTACTCACTGATTTGGGATCTATGCTTCCTACACCAAATTTAGGCACACAACTTGACATTAAACCCACACAACACTGCTTGAAACATGAAGCAAGCTTCGGATGGGGTTTTAATGCCGGTCCACTGAAAATAAACCCCGTAAACCCGGTAGGATCACGAAGGGAGACATGAGTAGCTATGAGTCCACCCATGGAATGGCCCAACAGGAACCGGGGTAGTGCTTCATATTCCGGATAGAGGGAAAATACATGCCTCTTGAAGAGAAAAAAGTCAACAATAAAATCATCAAAGTCCGAAACGTACAATCTTGCGCCCTCACTTGCACCAGCGCCTTGGTTGTCCATACAAAACACATGGAACCCTTCACGGGAAAAATAACGGCCCACACCACCGTAACGGGCGGTATGCTCACCAAGTCCACTCACAATAAAAAGTACGCCGCGTACATTCGGTACATCCCGCGGTGGTGGCCAGTCACGAAAATGAAGCCAAAGTCCTTGTCTATTTTGTATATACCATGGGAAGAGTTCCCCATCAGGCGGTACACGATCCGGTGTGGCATATTTTAAATCGTGACTGTCACGGACAGCGCAGCAGCAGCAGCAGCAAAAACATCCCATCGCAGTGTTTGGACTACTGAATAGTGGAGTAACTAGTGATAATACTAGAAAGCGAGAGTAGTAATATTTAAAAAAAAAAGGAAAAACAAACAGTGCCCGGGCTTTGCTACTGACTTCGGCCACTAATTCTCTTTTTTTTTCTTTTTTTTCTACTCCCTCCTCCCGCTCTATTCACCGTGACAGGCGATAAATGTGCTTAAAGGTATCCCACTTCGTTGGAGTGTGTTTACCCCCAACACGGCACCCGAACGGAAACGTGGGTGAAAAGTTAAAAGAAGAGAAAAGAGAGAAGTGTTAGGGGAACAGTTAAGAAAAAAATAAATTAATAAATATGAAACAAAACGTGAAAATAGCATCATGAATGCAACGGCCAAAAACAAAAAAAATAATACAAAGTGTTAAACCTACAAACATGAAGTTACGCATACATGCAATGTCCCTTTATACCTATACGCTATACGCACACGGTGGCGACTCTCCGCAGTGCACCTCAGTTGAGGGTGTAAAAGCAAAGATATGCACGATTATATTTCTTTTTATGAGAGCCAAAAGTGCACGTATGTAACGTATATAGCCGCTTGTCATATATGGTCCTTCGTAAAAACACAACGCCAGCTAAGGCACACACACACACACAGACATATGCACAAACCCATCCGCATTTTTGCCATCAAGTTGGGTTGGCAGCAGTGCTATTAACAGAAGATGACCTCAACACTACTTCCAGATGTTTAGCCAATTGCTCCACCCGCGCCCGTAGCGCCTGGCGATCCAACTCCCGTTGCTTCAGGGATATAAGTCGCTGCACTTGTTTTTTCTCTGCCTGTTCATCATCGGCGTTCAGTAAACCACCGCCACGTTGCCTCTGCAGTTTGTACAAGTCGAGCTTGGAGCGCACAATCCGCATCTCCTCCCGCTCACTAGGTGCAGTGGCTAACATGACACGATATTCCGTTAATAACCTTCGGCCCTCTGCAACATCAGGGCGTGAAGTCGTACAGTTTGAATCCTCCGAAGTAGCCGGCAAGGGATCAAATGAAAGTAAATGAGAGGATGGTGGTGAGGCCTTCGTGAGATCTGCGGGAGCTAACGTAGAGGAAGTGGATAACATTGATTGAATCTCAACGGAAGGTGCCGAATCCAACCGATGAGCGGGAGGTTGAGCGACCACAGCAGCGCGTGGGGCCACTGAACCGAACCCAAGAGGAATAGCTGGAGGCTGATTCATTAACTTACGCCGGAATGCATCAACAGGGTTTCTAGGGGAATTACTTCCATCTTCCACGAACTCCACCGATGCATTGCATCCGTCACGCTTGTTTGGAGTTATCGTTATATACCTTTCCGATACCTTTCTTGAGTTTGCAGTTTTCTCTTCCACACCAGACGAGGGACTATGGCGCCCACCCACAGGATCGGCTGCCTTCACATTAGGAGGTTCACAGAAGTTGAGGAGGACACCATGCAGTAGTCGATTAACTGCCAAGTCCCTCAAGAGCTCCATGCGACGATCCCGTACCTCTGCTTCCAACCTGCGAAACTCCTCCCTCGAATGCAAACGTGCCCTCCAACACACAAAACACTCACGGCGCTGGTGTTCCTGCAACGTCCTTGCGCAAAACGCATCTGCAACATGCAAGAGATTTTTATGTTCCTGCTGGTGCTGCGCACGCCCACGCCAAGTAAGCAAGGTCAACAATTTCACACGCCGATAAACAGTCTGCTGACACTGCCTAAACAGAGTTTCCAGGGACACGAATAGGGTCCACTTACGGAAATAACGCCTGCATAACATCGACAGAATGCGGCGCCTGTGAATATTGTTGGCGGTGTACAGCAACCATGTGTGGTACCTACCCGCTATGCTGCTCATATCAACATGGCGTTTGACGGTTTGGACGGCGGACTCGTACCTCAGCAGCCGCCTTCCGCGCCGTGATGCGGTCTCACCCATCCACTGGATGAAATAAAAGTGGAGGGCTATCAGCTTAAACGAGTACCATTCACCCAACGTATTGCCTCGTGATGTGGAGGAGGAAGAATGCAACCGTACGGGTTGACGCGCCAGCGCCGGTTGAAAAGATGCCATTACATCATGCATCCATGAACACGGTGTATAAAGTGTTATGACGGCCGACAACAACCGGCGTGTTTCCCCACGAAGCAACAGCCGACGCCACTGCATCCACCCACGCAACAAATGCTGATGCCTCATCTGCTGCACAACCCTCCCGTACGCCACACGGCGTGTACTAAATCTGCGCCACAATAACCAAAACCTCAACCGTGTACCTTTTCTAATTTCGTCAAGCAACTTCGACACCGCCTTACGCACCGCCCGCTGCGCAAACAGCCATGTTGCCCACGCCCTCCAAGCACGCCGTTGCGCCGCCATTAAACAATGCGTCTGTGCCTTTTCTCCCTTTGCTACCAGCTGCAATCGCGTATTGTACCGCCATTGCCACGCACGAAAGAAGAGAAACAAGCGCCTCCGTCCGTACCACTCACTCGCAAGGTGTTCACGCCACTGCTCCTTTCGGTAAAAATCTTCCAGGTGTTTCACCCAAAGACGGAGGGCGCGCCTAAGCAACGAGGAGCGGTACGTGACATGAGCGACAATCATTAATGAAGCGGGGGTTCCGTCGGCAGCTTCACTGTCGACTGCGAGTAAATTTAACAGCGGAGTCCACCTCCTGCGCATATCGGCATCATCATTAGAGATGGTTGGTTTTAAAGGGAGCAAACTATTGGAGCTTCCATCAGGGGTGCAGTTATTGGCACTCATCATCCGCTTACAGCGAGCATGAAAGTATTTAGATGGATGTATAGATAAGTATTGGAGTGCTCTTTTCCCTCCGCCTATGGAGCAATGATTCGAATTTACAACAACGGTAAACGGTCAAGCCAATGAAAATGTCAAACGCTAATACGCACGTTTTGTTGATGCACGTTCGGCAAAAAAAAAAATGTTTTTGGCTCAGAGTTATTTATTCTTTTCTTTCTTTCCCTTTTTGACCTCACCTTTGCAGTCTGTTTCTTTTCTATGGGTTTTTTTCCTTTCACACTGTGCTCTATAGAAATACTATACATAAGATAAAAACGATGGGGAAAAAAAAAAGAGAGAAAGCATGCACAAGAAAAGCAAAAAAGATGGCATTTCCCTTTATGTTTCCATTTCTTACAATTTGATAGAAGTAGCATTTTCCACGCCTGAAAGCATTGAAAGGTGACTTCCACCTTTATTATTTCACGGTTTTGTATTAGGAAGGAGGTTTTGAGGTGCAGAGCCTTCCACTTCCAACACACTTGTACACATACGACGTTTCTTAACCAACATTAAAATGAAGCAATAATCGGAGGAAAGGGGAAAGATACACAGTGAGTGTATGTGAATATATATACATGTAGAGAGAAGGGGAAAATAGAGGGAAATAGATAGCGGATAATAATAACAAAAGCAGAGGAAAAAAAAAGATGGGAAAAGTAATCCAAGCTACACCTTCACAAAGTTCACTTTGTCCCGCATAACTTTCCCTTCCCGGTGAAGAACACCTTTAGAGGGATACAAAATGGTGGTGGCAATCGCACCACAGGCGCTCTAGCCAACTATTGATACTGCATATATGTATATATATACAGATATACAGATCGATTGATAGATTGATAGATTGATAGATTGACAAATTGATAAGATGCACAGAAAGATCTAAAACGTCACTCCACACGTGTAAACAAGCACAAATATATATATATATTGTATGCCATCTAAACTCACATATTCACGTAGGAAACAGAAGGCCTCTGCGCGCTGGACGAATCCGTTTTCCGCTCGTCACGCTCTGCGGAACCACCATCGGGTGGTTGCTCCCCTTCCGCCTGACCTCCATGTCCTTTTCTAGCTTCCTCACGGCGCCCATTAAAGTGCGCTCTTATCCATTCCTCTGCTTTATTACTCAGCATCGAGAGGGGCGTGTAAAACTTTTCGGGGATGGCAAATACCATTGGTTGCTCACCTGCAACCGGTCCCATTTGTCCCGAAGATGCGTGAGCGGCCTCAGTGCCCTCAGCAGCAGCGTCGCTGGGAATACCATTCTCACCCTGCATTAAAGGTTCTGCTATCAATTTCCTTCCCAATTTGAGGAATTTCATAAGTTCACTTGTGGAAGCCGGTGAGAGGACATTTACCACATTAGGAGGCACCACAACGTCAAAGGGACGATCTGTAGCACTCAAAAAATGACTGTAAGCATTGTAGAATATATCTCTGAACGTCTCCAACACCATCTCCTCAACGTTTTTCATGTCCTCCAGGTGATCTTTCAACTCCGTGGGAAGATTCTCCTCCTCGTTCACTTTCTTTGCATAAAAGGAGTCCAACTCCCCGCCATCCGCAAATAATGAATCTCGAGTATCAACACCACGAAAACTTCGCTTCCCAGAACTTACGTTGGAATGACTGTCACCCCCTCGTATGTACGTTTCATAGAAGGGTCCATCTCTCGTGATCACGTAATATGCCTTGTCAACTCTGCGCAACATCTCCCGCTCGCTAAGTGCTCCCTCACGTGCAGGCTCGCCGAACCTTGGCGCAAGATTCATGGGCATGTTACTCGGTACAATCCGTTCCGCTACACGCAACGAGCCACACCACAAGAGCCACAGCCGATCTTTCCCATCACCTTTAAAGTACAAAACCATGCGTGTAATATATTTGTGCTCTGTGTGAAAGAAGTGCTTGATTATCTCAGCACAGATATTCTTTACCTCAAATGCTACGTGGGCGGAGACACCGCTCTCCTCGCTAAGGTACTCCGGCCCCTCATACGTCACTGTGATGGCAAAAGGATCAATCTCAGCACGCTTTCTGTCCTTGATGGGATACTTGTTCTTACGTCGCTGAATTATGGCTATACGCGGGCTCCATACAACTTTGATCACATTGTTGTGGTAACCCTTAGGGAAGACAAATCGCTGAAGTATGCCATTATTTTTGCTTTTTCGTGCAACAAAAGCACCAATATCCTCCTTGTTCAATACCTGCACCCGTGTTGTTGTTTCCGTTACGCCATTGCCTAAATTCTCCTCGTGAATGGACAAGTACGTGGCCACTATGGGAAAATTCTCTGCAACATCGCGGCTGAAGCCAAACTCAATTGTGGCTGCATCCAAGTCCTTTCCCTGCCGCCGCATAACTTCCCTCGCCTTCACATCAGTTGTGTACCATCCACGAGGAAAGTTATGTTCGTATACCACCGTGTCAGGAACAAAGACATTTCGGCATGGTTTCATCGTTTTGGGATCTCGCTTACACAAAAGGTCATAGAAGGAGGTGATGATGTCGTCACCCTCCATGGGATGGTTCTTCATCCATGATTTCTCCTTCTTGCGGTTGCTTTTCATTTGAAAGAATGTCTTTTACGGAATTTGAATGGGACCTTAGCGACCTGACCAATTCGAAAATGATAAAAAAGTAAAAAAAAGGAAAGTTCATTGATGTTAACGTCAAATGGAGAAATCCTCAAGCCCAAAAATATGGTAGTATGTACGGGTGGTTGCAATTGTGAAGCGTTCGTTTCGTACAGTCTAGCGGAGTGAAAGACCAACAATAAACACCCTCGCACAAAAATAAGGAGGAACACTGAGGGAAGCCAAAAAAAAATAATAATCTGACATGGCGGGATCATCCCATCCCTTTGAATTCAGCAAGAAAAACACAAGAAATCATATGGTAAGGGGCAATTGATCATGCGCGTCCGTGTAAAACTGATAAGGATATGTTTACCACGATCTGATGAACAGTAAAAAAATAACTACCAAAAGAACAGCAAATGTGGACGTAACTGATCGCTTTTACACACACTCACTGCCGCCTTCCCATCGCGTCCTTGCCTCACGCCCCAACGATACTGTACCAAAGTGGAAAGTTCCCCACTATATATATACACATATTGTTTCCCTCATTAGAAACGGAGGGTGGCCAATCCAGGACGCGCCTTGTCACACACCTGACAGTAAAACACGGTGTTAGGATTAAATTTACTGCAGCCTCCCTGTTCCACCAAACAGGCCCAATATCCCTCAGGACAGCCACGCACATTCCCCGCGTCAGCCCCCATGAAGTCCCCCGATGAGTGCACCGGTTGCGATTGCGGCAGCGGATTGGGGTTTGGACCGAGACAAACGGCACACAGCGGCGAACGGCGGGACTCGTTGATGAAAGTGCACTGTTGGCAGGCCCACGACTCTTCCGCCTCGCCACCATGACTTTCATTACCATGAGGATCATCGCTACTGATGCCTCCTGTAGCGCCAGCAGTGTCGGTGGCTCGAGCAGTGTTGCAGGCAAGACAGCGCTTGACGGTAGGATCATTCAAGAGGGTACAGGCAGAGCAGTGCCACGGCCCCTCAACGGCAGGGTTGTGTGCACACAAAGCTACAAGGCACCGGTCGAGAAACTCCAAATTCAGCACAGGAAATGCTTCCGTTACGCAACGCACGAAGGGCGATTCAGCTGCAGCAGCATCTACGGTGGTGTTGTGTAACTTTTCAGTTAGAACCACAGTCGACCCCTTCCTGTGCACAAAGTACTGCAGCGCTTGTAATACATCGTTCAAGTTGTAAGGTTTCAGTATCCCCGAAAAAACATCGAAAAGAACACGTGCAATAGCTGAAACAGATAATACGTTCTCAGTGTCCCGCGGCTGCACGCGCTCACGATGATGGTGATGATCGACCACATGTTCCAAGTGGAGACGATTCAGACGCGTATGAAAAGATTGCAGCTGATCAACCAACTGCGGAGGTGGCGGTACGTTGCACAGCCTACTTTGAAGCTCCTCAAACCGAACCTGCATGATGGAAAGAATGGCAAGGAGCCGTGCGTTCATCTGTTCTCCCGGAGGAACAAACAATACGGCGACCGGTGTGTCATCCCAATGATTACGATGCCTCCGGCGAGCTCGCAGACAGTCAGTGAAGAAGCGAAGACGGTCCACATGCGTCACATCTTTTAGCATCACCCCAAGCACTGCCAGCTCTTCCACAGAGAAAAACATGTCGTTGTTGAAAAAACGATAAAGCAACGCAGCCCCATCCCTCTCTGCGCTTGGAGTTTCAAGCACTCCCACACAACGCTGTTGGGAATTCATATGAGGAGCTGACGGAGGAACATTCAATAACTCCCATCGATTCCCTTCCTGCTGTGCTGTTAAATATGGGAAAACTTCAGCAAAGGCTGCAGAGGCGTCCATGTAACATCCGTTGCTTACCATACGAAGCGCCATACGAACGCTACCGGAGTGTCGTGAAGGGTGGTGCATCATCCACCTCAATGATTCCCCCTCAGCTAGCGTGACAAGTCCGCAGTGAACACGTTGCAGTGGGACAAGAGTACTGCCGCCAGACTCACAGCCACCAGCGCCGGTGGAAACATCAGATTGCGCCGTGTCGGATGGCGACCACTCTAAAAACAAAAAGGCGTTCTTCAACCGTCGCTCCCCAACTCCATGCCACTCCTCACGAAAGTAATTGTCACTTAGTTGTACCTTCCAATCCACCATAATTGCCGGCTGTTCAGGTCTTAGTCGAAACCGTTGCATGGAATAGAAACACCCACCTTTAACTACCAGTTTTGAACCAACATTCCCAAGTTCTTCGTTTGTGAGATTACCATACGCCTGTAGCGTCTGCACCCGCCACGGTATTTGAAACTCATCGTCACGTGAGGCGACGGAAACGCGCTGCTCCTCCTGCTCCGCCTCCTGTTCCTGCTCCTCCTCTGCCTCCTGCTCGTGCACAACCTCTGAGTCGAAATTCATCAGATGTCCGACCATATCCTGCACTGCCACATTTGCGCCGTCAGCGCGTAAAGTAAGTGATAATTCCAACCGTTCCATCAGCTCCGTAAGCACCCGCTGCGGGTCGCAGCCGTCCGAAGGAACGCCAGCTTCGGCGCGAATAAGCTCCTGTGGCCTCTCGTTCATTTGTTGCTTCAACCGCTGAAGAAATGGAACCGCCGTGTCAACCGTGGAATCAACCGGGAAATCTACAGGTTCGCGGAACTCGCGAATAGACGAGCGCAGCAACGGGCCATCAGGCAGCGAAACACCTCCACACGCACCAGAATCACTGGACAAAAATTCTTGAGGGCGTAGGTTCCGGGTTCGCGAGTCGAATCTGTAGCAGCGACCGGCCTCGGTGTGCGCATCAGGATGGGCATCGGCGTGAATTGCGTCTGTGACCAAATACTTCAGGGCCTTTTTCCTCCACACGTTAGCAATCTCTTGCGTGGTCAGCTTAATAAATTGAAGTCCCTCCATTCTCACAGAGTTCAACAACAGCCACGCAGGTATATCCAGAAGTAAGTCCCCCGTCTGCACAGAACCAAGTGAGTTGTTAAGACGAGTAAGTACCTCAGGAATGACGAAAAGGCACAGGCGTTGTCCCCTCCCAATACCGCGCATGCGGTACGCCCCTTGTGCATAATCACGGAAAACAAGGTCTTTTCCCAATGTTAGCACTGCTGTTGCGGTTGCCGCTTGCTTAATATCCGTTCCTGTTGTATGAACCTGGTCGAAGAATGTAAAACGGCGGTTCAACGCGATGCCAGACTGCGCCACAGGAACTAACAAACCATTGCTGCGTTGTAAAATCATCTGGCGGTCCTTTGCATCCAGAAAAACAACACCGTCAAAAAGATCAGCTGACAGTCGGCTAAGCAAGTAACGGGCAACAGTCTCATTGTCCATGTTCGTTATTAGTGCTCCAGCATCGATAAGTGCATGGAAAGGCTGACTCCGCGAAGACGCAATTTGGTCGAGCAGTCGAAGTGGTGTCCAATCTGATTGCAACGGTAATACCGTTACCACTTGGGGATTTGTTAAAACAGACAACACGCGTCCATCGCTCCCAGGTTCATAGAAACAATCACCGAGATCAAGCGGCAGTAAGTTGCTAGGTGTTCCGCTGAAACCAATGCGGCGGGTGAATAGCATGGAGGAACCAAGCTCATGCCCACAGGCACTTATCTTCAACGCTTGAAAGCTCATAGTTCTCGGGAATATGTGTGAAGAAAGGTAGTAGTGAATCACATCCGGCAGACGTCGTAAACGCAGGTACAATGCATGAAGTGCTACCTCATCTGTTACCTGAAGCTGAGATAGGGGAATACCAGATCGATCATTCGTGGCTTCAACACATGTAGTTCCCATGGTTGTGATTTCAGACGGCACTACTCGAGGCAGTATTCCTCCCCCGTGTGAGGTCGGCTCGGTTTCAGCAGAGCAACTCAGACTGAGCCGCAACCATTGCGTATACAGTTTTGCCGCCGGCCGGTGATCCTCGGGCCCGGACTGCCGGACGAAGTCCTGTTTTAGTTGCAACAGCAAATCCCTCATGTCAGCAAAGCGCATGCCCTCGTAACGATATGCCAATACTGTCAATCCAATCACTACGTCGGGGTGGGCAAACTCGGAGCTAAGGCTTGGGACATCTTTGGCGACGAATGGCACGGCCATCGTCCGTCGGCTAAGCGGCATTCGGTCACGTGCTTCTGATGACAGTAACGCCAATTCCCGCTCCTGGAGCAGACCGAAGCCCACACGGTCGATCTTCGAGAGCACATGCGGCATGATACGATGAAGCCAGTCGTGTGAGAGGCAAAGTAGTTGTATGCCCAATGGGCTGAATGTGGAGTTAATGACGCATGCAATTGAACTGTCCCTTGAAGGTCGCTCCCTCAACTTTAAAAACAATGTTGTAATCTCCAAGAACTGGCGCCATCCTAACGACGCAGCGAGCCCCGTAGCGTGACCCAGCAAACAAGCATGCTTCTCGAGTTGAAAATGTCTGTATAACCACAGTTGCGCCCAAGGGAGCAACGCGGGAAGGAGTTGATCATTGTAATATAGACTATCAAGAAGCACAAGATGCGGTTCCCTCTGCAGTGCTCGAGTCTCATAACCCATAGCAATAACATCACAAATGCGGCCAAGAATTTCATTTTGCACGTCCTCCCCTACACCTGCAGGATGACCCTCTAACCTGATGGCGGTTGCCTTGACGTGTCCGTCCCCGAAGGCCCCATGCGCGTCTCCGTCCGCAGTCGTTGTACGTCTTCTCTGGTAAAAAAATATGGCGTCAAGTAAATGCATGGGAAGAACCCAGCGTGGGCCACTAAGTTCAATGGGGTGCTTTAAACCAATGGGAAAGTTAAGTTCCGACCGGAGTGGGTGAAGAAGAACGTCCACCTCATCCATTATAAGAACCCCACGTTGCCACAGCTGCAGGATGGGAACGATAGCATCAGCCATGGAGGAACGTTGTCTTGTACGGTGCATAAGCTCCTGTTTTCGGACGGCGACACGCTCATCGGCCGTATCGCACGCGGCCACTTTCCCATCTTCTGCATCGATATACTCTGTCATTACAGATTCAACCAAGTGGAGTTGCTCAATCATCTTTAAAAATACCGATTTGACACACTCTGGAGCAGAAATGAGAATGCCTCGCTTTCGGGTAGCTGCCGTGAGCTTCTGCTTCAGCAAGTTCACTTGGCTGCTATCACTGTCATCGAAGGAGCGGTCAAACTTCAGAGTGTAAATCTGTTTAGGTATTACTACGCTAAAACACCGTCGAAGAATAACGCTGGTTTGCTCTAGCAGCGCCGTTGGCATAACCTGCGTGACAAGCTGCTGTCCATCAGCAAGAATCAGAGCAAGCAGGGGACCAACGACTGTGGTTTTCCCTTGGCCCATAATCATCTGCTGAACCCGTGACACCCCAGCATTAATGTTCTGTACAAACCAACGCACCATCTCCACCTGTCGTGCTCGAAGCAAAATGTTGTGAATGAACTCAAACATTAGGTATCGCGGGTCGAGTGTCACAACAGTGGAGGAGTCACCACAACCATCGCACGAAAGATCAGTGCAGTAGCGCCTCACTGTCAGCGCTTCGATAACTTCATTCGATAGATGCTGCAGACGGCTCTCTAGCACCTGCAGCAAATCTTCAGGCAGGCAGCGGCAACACAAACCATTGTGACTGCTGGTGTTGCTGCCTTTGTTGAGCTGGAGGTTGCCATCTGTGGACTGACCTTCACCCTTAAACAACATGTCAACATCCACCCCGATAGAAAAAAGTTGCAGCAACTCCTGCAACCACGATATTGAAGCGTCGTGACACTCCATCACTCCCATGTCATCACCGCAATGCGATACTGGGAAAGACCTTGTTGCTGAAGCCTCATACTTGCACCCGTCGTCCATGCCTCTGAGCAGCGCGCAGAGTTCGAGGAACAGCACCACTTGTCTGACCGCTTGCTTCGCTTGTTGCGCAATATGACAACGATTGGTCAGCACCGTGAGGAGAAGTAACTGCGCCTGCAACAGTTTCGTGCCGCCATGAAATGGGTTGACCGCTTGCAGATCAGCATCCATTTCAGTACTTAATAGCGAACAGAGCAACCACTCTAAGGGGACTGGGCACTGGTCACCCTTTATACGCTGTAGCTGGTAATCGCACGCACGGAGCAAATCCTCTTCGTCACCAGGTGCATCCTCGTCTGCACAGTCAGATCTACACACGTCGTTGGCGGAGTGTAGTATAGAAGCAGTGAGTTCATGCACGAGCGCTTCGTCACTAGCAGCCAACGCGGACAGCTCATCAATGCACCGTTGAAGCTCACAAGTCACCTCCGCGTAAACTTGACGGGTAGCAAAGATTGTGGAGCGACTGCGCAAAATGGCGTATAGTCTCTCCTGCGAGAACGCAGTTAGGGTTCTTGACAAGCACTGGCGCTGCTTCATTGCAAAATTACCAACATCGGCCTCAAGACGATCGAGCATGTTCTTTGCCAAAGGGGTGTTGCACCGTGGGAGCTTACGAAGATCGAAAGGAAGCTGGGGTAAGCAATCGCCACAACGTCCGTCGCCGGGGTCATCTTCGTGCGTCAGCTGTTCGGTACAAATTAAATGGGCACTGCAGGGCATATCACTAAGTGGGGCGCCAAAGAGAGCCGTCAGCCGTCGATACCACGGGTTGCCGGCACTCATCAACTTATCATGCTCCTCCTCCGCATCCTTACCCACCCCATCGTCACGTGATACATTCGGCACTGCTGATAGTAAAGAGCCAAATGAAACCTGAAGGCATTCCATAGCAGTGTTAGAGGGGACGATACGAGGTTGCAGGTGGTCTCTCATGTGAACGTGAGCAACTCTTCTCGCCGAGGTTACTGCTATGCTAAGTAGTAGGTCCCCACGCCGCTGCTGTACGACCTGGCTGTTCCCATGCAAATTACACGCTACCTGTTCTACCTTGCGGTAAAACTCCACGAGCTCCGGTGACGGTCTGTCCATCAGCGCCACAACCGACTCTGATTCATCCACTTCTCTGGTTTCGACCACGCTCACACCATTATTCATGCGGTGAAGTAAATGCCTGGAGTTTGGTGGCGCCGGCCATCCCGCCTCAGGGTGAATGTCCATCAACTGTAGCACAGCCCCACACCACGACGGACGCGACTCTGCTTCGCCATCTTGTTGCTCCTCCCGTCCCCAACGGGAGTGCCGTAGGTGAAACCAACGAGTCAGTAGTTGGCATAAAGTTACACGCACATCCTCACCAGCAAGTTTAGGCTGCGCGGTTCCGCCTTGTTTAAGGGAGTACAAGAAATAAAACCCCAGTCTGCTGTTGCCCCCACTCTCCTCGTCTGAAAGAAGGGTATCCTTCCATATGAACTTTACCAGCTCTTCATCTTCTAGTGCCTTCTCGTCCAGGACCTTATAAGTTATACGCCGAGGCCTCTGAGAAGAAATGTGTGTCCACTGATATAATAACAAACGCTCCCATGGCTGCCCGCAGCGATGCATAAGAGGCGTGTCCAAGCGCACAACCGTCTCTGGGGAGGGAACAACGTTAGTGTCAGCGTCGGTGTCATTCGATAACCGCAGTTTCTCTTCCTCTTTCTCTAGGGCTGCCCACAGTTGCAACTGCGCGTGCACAATTGGCAAGGATCTGTTGCAGCGGCGCATCAAATCGATTAACTCTTCCCGTGTGAGCTGACACGCACGAGAGACATGCCGCTTCTTCTGAAGATATGCAGCAACTTCGGTGTGTAACGGCCATTGGGGTTTCTGTGGACCGTACAATACAGCATGAGCCAGCTTGAGTCGTACCGCATGGGCATCGGGATGCTGATCGTCCAGCGTTCTGCCCATAAGTGTAAACATAAAACACTCTTCAGTTGTGAATGTACTGTCAGTATAGCACGACTCCAAAGTGCGCATGGCAGCCGCGTAATGGCCTGTAGCGCACTGCAGTACGACATAATAAAGCGACGCGGCGAGACTGGGTGGTACAAGGAAACTCCTGCAGGGGTGAACCGTGTAAAGGTAGAAAGTTGACGCAACACGCTCCTTCCACCGCAACGATGAGCGATCGAATAGAAGTAGCTTGTTGAAAGGGTCGTCACTCACTACCATTGG
Source organism: Trypanosoma brucei brucei TREU927 (assembly GCF_000002445.2). Lineage (NCBI taxonomy): Eukaryota > Euglenozoa > Kinetoplastea > Trypanosomatida > Trypanosomatidae > Trypanosoma > Trypanosoma brucei. The sequence continues at coordinate 2,363,194 of NC_007281.1, read as the reverse complement.
AGTGAAGTCGTGGTTTGGTACCATTAGAGCAAAGCCAGCTGTGCTGTTACAAAGAGTCACGTATTGCTGAAATGGCTCCTGAAGCTGTGGAAGGAAGTTTTGCACGCCACTAATATAATCTGTCGCCTCTGCAATGTACCAGCCAGGGTGGTCGGCAAGGTGCAAACGGAGGCTCCCAGTGGCGGTGTCAACGTGAGGGTAGAATGTTATACACAGCCGTGGGAGCTCAATCAACACGACATCAGCCACAGAACACTTGTCAATGCCCTCCTCCTCATTCTCCTCGCATCTCCGCCGGTCCTCTCGTCCCCGTTGGCAACGCCGAGAGGAGCCGTCCTTCGAGTTAACGCGGCCCCATAACAAAATGTGGGAGCAATCTTCTAGTCTTGTAAGCAGGTGCAGAAGAGGGAAGAGCCTCGCACTCTGCGTGAGGTTGAGGAGCGTAAGCTCTTCCCCCGCATTGTTCCCGCTATGTCCCCGATGTCGGCGTTCTTTTGATATACACGGCTGTTCCGTCTCTTCCTCATCGCCCTCACTTTCACTTTCTTTACGTTGCTCCGTGCTCACAAGCAGCATAACGTCATCCTGATTGGCAGGGTCAAGAGCATATGAAATAGCACTATGGATGTCGCCCTTTGTCCGCTGGAGGAGAGTTCGACAGGCGGTGGCTGTGAGAAACGTCAGGCTGCTGTGCATTAGTGACACCTGTGCGTCCGTAATATGCTGTTCCGCGGCAGCCGTCCCTGCCTCTTCCTCATTTTCCCATTGTGGCGACAGTTGTTTCTGGTGCTTTCCGTCGACTTCACTTGCGGCTGTGCTTCGGCTCCGCGGCCGCTTTCTGGCATTCGCACAGTACTTCTGGGTGTTATTGCGTCGGGTAACGACGCACTCCCATTCACCCCCGCGGAAGTTATGCAGGATACCACCCTTTGCGCCCACACCCTTGCCGCTGCGTAGCCGTACAAACAACGTGTAGTTGAACCAGTAGTCTTGGGCGTCAGCTGTGGAGTAACCGCGAATATTATCCTCCTCATCCTGCCAGAAAAGAAACACCTCGAGCAAAACACTGGGCAAGACGCCTTGTAGCAACTGGGCCGGAACGTACATTTCGCGCATGCCAAGTTCGCTGTTATAGCGATGAATTTCAATGGAACCTTCGCATTGCACACGTCGGTCCAACTCGCCCGCTTGAAACGCTAGCAAATGTAATTGATCGTGTGGCCGCGGCCCAGTGATTGGGGGCAAACTGTGAAGGCACCAACGCTGGTTTGATGTAAACACCAGTGAGCGGTATACACGTCGCGCATGGGGCACAAGGTTGAATACATGCAGGTGTGGGCTCGGCAGGCGGTAAGCGACTATTTCCTTCCATGTTGCGCGGTTATCTTCATCTGTATACTGGGGACCATCGTTCATAATAAAGCGCATGACCCTGACCCCATCACCCTTGCCCTTACGGACCTCCTTTCCGTCATTATTTTGATGGAGCGGCGCGGATGGGCTCTCAGCTTGAGCAACGGGAAAGTATTTCATGTCGTTCGCAGAATACTTATACCGAAGGACCGCACGCAGAAGATCCACCGCCCAGCGCTCAGACTGGTTCAGCCATGGCACCTCATCATAAACATCAACAGGGCGGTTGAACATCAGACCGTCAAAACTGGCAGAAGTGACGGGTTCTTTAGGCAGTTCGCCTGAAAGCACCAGAGGCGCGCCTACACCCTGATCGAGTGGGTCGTGTGGGGTCCATTCCACCACGTCAAAAGGAGTGCCTACGATGTGCACCCAATGGTAGTTACGACTACGGCTCACGAGACCGCACTGCAGCACATCGTTACCAATTATGGTCTTGAAGTCACTGAAATGTGACATACTGTCGGGCACGGGCTTCAGCTCGTCATTCCGCCAAAAGAGTTCGCACGTATGGGCATGAAAAACAAGACCTGTTGACACTGGCCCGCGGTACACACCCGGTGAAGTCTGTTTCCATGATTCACCCAAGTGGCCATCGCCTCCACGGACCACAGAAACCGCGGAAAGTTCCGCATGATCCTCATTTACCGGCTGTGGCACAACTTCATTTTTGGTACCATGGCGAGGGAACGTTGGTGTTGGCGCAATGCCCCCACTTACTTCCGCGTTGCCTTCAGTGCCAACCGCATTTTCGCAATTGTTACTGCGTACTTTCTTCTCTTCCATGCGCCGGCTACCACGTCCCTGGGTATGATCACGAAGGACAGTGTGAACAATGAGTTTAAACACAACTGACATCTGTTCGGCACCAATAGAAGAAAAGAAATGCAACACGTCCTTGTGGTCCTCCAACAAGTAGCCGAATATAACATTCTCGGGCACATCTGCTGGTGGTAGTTTTAGCTGCTTGGACTCGGTCGTATTGCGTGCGTCACTGCGGTATAAATTCGGTACTCGAATGGTGTCCCTGTGGTATGCGCTACGGATTTGCACAAAAACAGCTCGCCTACGCCCCCCACTCAACATAAGCCGCTGGCTCTCTTCAAGTGCATCATGTGAAATATCCGCCGTATCAAGTCCCTGTGCCTGCAGGAAACGCAACAACTGTTCCCTTGGTGTCAGCAGCTTGTCACCCTCCTGCATCGCAACCTGCGTGCGTTGCATCCCCAGGCCAAAGCTGTGCCGCGCTCGAACGAAACAACACGACTGTAGCAGGGAAGTTAAGTGATTCGATGACGAAAGGGCCGTCGGTGATAACGGTGAGTTTGATGAGGTCGTTGGCACTATATATTTCCATGCAGCACGATGTATGGAGGCCATATAGCTGTGAACAACGCATTGTGTTGGTGTGTCGTCATTCTCTTCACCCTCCGTGCACCACAGTAACAACATAGGTCTAACAATTTCGACAAGAAACTGAAGCACAGTTGTAACGAAGGATGTGAGCACATCTCTCACCGCCCCTGGTGCCGCTCCGTCGCCGGAAAGCTCTCGATCCCGCAATTCCCGCGCAAGGTTGCAAAACGCGAGCACATCGCACACAACACCAACAATGAAGAGCACGTAGGAAGCGTTGGCGCTGTAAACAGAGGATGGTCCAATATCTTCTATACCCACAAGAATACGGTGCAAAGGAACCAACACGGCATCTGGGCTGTGCTGCAACTCATTCAATAGAAGTCCATATGGCGTGCCGAGGCACGCTTCATAGTTCACAGCCGAAAGGTCTCCGATGAGTCGCCTTTGCTCAATTTCCTCACGTTGCCTCCTGTTCAGTCGCATCGGCACAAGCTCTGGCTCTAACTGGCTCTGCTGCTGCTGAGTGGTAAATGCCCCAGGTTCAAAAAGAGCCGCTCGAAAGAGGCTCTGCACCGCCGCATTAAAGAGATATGTGTGGTGGCTTTGTGAAGCAAAGAAATTCAGTACGAGTGGTAGTCTGAGATACGGTGCGGTGAGGCATGAAAGTAGAACCTCGGACTCTTCAGCGCTCATCGCACCTCCAAATGTGGGCAACTTTGAAGCAACCGCGTGTAACACATCGTCCTCCGTTGCGCTTTCAATCCCCAGCATGACGCCAACGTCAATCGGGGAATGGAGCACCAAACCCTCACCATATAAAAGTTCACGACCTCCGAACCCAGTCACAACAATATCTGCTATGTCACTGTCACGACCACGCACGAGCATACACTCCCAGTGCGGTGGCATTGGCTTCGTACGCCAACCAGCACTCATTTGCGATCCTGGCGTGTCCGCATCAAATGTAAGCCGCCACGTCGTCGCGCCCCTTCCACCACCATCCCCGTCGGGCTGACGGCGGCGTCTAAGCAACTGTGCGTCGCGCATCTCCATAGTGACAAGGAACTTGGTAAGCAGCACCATGTCCCGAAGCTGACCAAACTCTGGATGATCTCTCGCGAGCGGACTCCGTGCACTACAAAACCACTGCATTAACTGTTCCATCTCACTTCCCCCGCTACCACCAGCAGCTGTGAACATCGACGGACCACTCGTTTCCGCCAGACGATATCCGCAGTTGTCAAGCAACTTACGAAGGAACCCCACTGTGACGCTGTTTTTCCGCACCTCTAACTTATCTGTCATAGGGAGGTCAAACAATTCATGTGCGCACCTTCGCTGTTGTTCCGTTATGTACCGCAGGAGGGCAGACCGCCGAATCAACATCTGCGGCCGAACCAGCTCCATGGAAGCGCTTACCTGAGCAAAACTAAGACTCCGCCCCCCCATGGAAGTCGAAAGATAGTAACCGCCGTCGCAGTTTAACATTGAAGCAAGTAATCTACTATTAACACTACTGGCACTATTTGCGGTGTGCCGAGCAACCGCATCATATACGACAAGCATTTCCATTGCCGTTATGCCTCGCTCAGCATCAAAAGCACGTGTCGGCACCTCAACCGCCTGCCAGGCGTTAGTGAACGAAAGCATGAGCGAATAGATGGACTCCTGCAATCCACCCTGCACATCTGTTGCACGACCACCGTTCGCGCCGGAGCCATCCCCTGTTGGTGCCGATGGGAAGGCGTCCACTGTATAAAACTCAGCAACTGTACTCCTCTCTTCTTCGGGCACGCTGCGCACGTCCATACCGCGAGGTAGCGGAAGTGGTATAATAAACAAAAAGAGCCAAGAAATAACCTCAATAATGTGCATTTGAATCGCTACGCGCGAGGTGGTACCGCTGTGGCGTGCCCGCAACCATAAAGCGTCAATGATGGCCTCCGCACGCTTCAACGTGAAATGGAGCTGCGCCCAACTTGTAACGGGCCTCAGGTCGGTAAGGCTTTGCACCTCGGGAACGGCTGTTCGGAGCGGCTGACCTTTGTACGCCTCTGTTGATGTTGCAGGCAAGAGGCTCCCGTTAAGAAATGCAACCGCCTCCATCGGCACCCCGCACTCATGGCGACCGCAACTTCCACCACAGCCGCTGCTGTCTCCACCGCCACTATTATTCCCTTCAACAATATCTGACAGAGTGAACAGTTGGCCAACCAGAGCAGCGTCCTTCTGAGTCTGGGGAGTAGCAACACCCTCAATCATGTTATTATGTACATCATTTTTTGTCGTGTTCTGTATTAAAAAGCCCTCCGCTATGTTTGGTTCCTTCGGAATCAGCTCCACCATGGTGCACACCGCAGAAAGAATCCGTAACACGCGTCTGGCTTCACCAACTGGAATGAAGCCATCCCTCTCAGAAATCGCGCTGTTGGTTATGGCAAGCCGCTTCCGTGTGTGGTGAGCGAGCACAGCAGCACCGCTTTTCAGAATAGCGACGTCTGTTGCAGTCAACGGCATCGCGCCGTTCCACAAGCCACCATGCGGAAACAACGTTGCTGACGGATCGGCACGGAGTGCGTCGACACCGCGCCGGTGCAGCAGCCGACCATCCGGCCCAAAAAGCAACAATTTGGGAACTTCTGTTACGTACAATTTCCTCACGAGCACATCGCAGGGGTAAGCGGCACGAGCGAACGAAAACATGGCGATGTGCCGCTCGTACCTCTCTTTTGTGTCATCACAGCTGAGAAACAACAGCTCGACCTGAGGTGAGGAGAGGCGGAACTGATCGACCGCTTCAGCGAGGAGTGTGGAAAACCTGGCCGAGGCGGGGTCCTGCAGCCCTCCGCAGTAGACAAGAAGTGGTTTGTTTGAGAAATGTTCCTGGCTCAGAATAATGTTCTTGTCGTTCGTAAATATTATATTTTTCTCGTGTGCAGTGCGGAATAATTCCTTGGTGCTGATAGGTGACACCGTATGACCTACGCCAGCCGAACGCAACTCATTCAAAGCCCGCTCAACGCGTGAACATTCGAAATTCTTATCGGTCGTTAGACCTTGCCTTTCGCCGGTATCGCTACCCTCCCAGTTTCCAGCACTCTTAAGAAAGCGGTCGGCGAGGGCAGCCAAATCCTCTGCCGCCCTCATCATAAATTCATACTTTAGTGCATACTTCACAGATTTTTGCACAGCCCTCTCCTTCATGCCATACTGCTCGAGAAGATATAAAAGTGACGTGACTGCTCCCTTAATACTTCCAGAGCAATTGCGTGCCACAGTGGCCCCGTAGCTTTGAACAGCGCTGGGAAGGGTTGTCTGGCTGCCGCTTCCCTCAGCCTCTGCTGCGTCTACGCCCTCATTTGAAGAGGATCTTAAAATCATCTCTGTAGCGGAACGCAGTGAACCACTACTGACCGTACTGCTCTGGCGGTTGCTTCTAGTCGGTGGGCGCTCCACCAGCCACGGAAGTAGAACATCATAAAACACCTCCGCCCGCACAAACTCCGAACGTGGACCGGGTGCGTTGCTTCTCATCCAAAGAGAAAGTAACAACAACCAGAAGGCACGGTCAAGCAGCCGTGCCCCCGCCACATGATCAAAACGCAAGAAAGGACAAGCCACAATTTTTTCTCGTGTCTGCCACGATGGATGATATTCGCTTCCATCCGCGGCGCGGTTCACTACAACGACATTAAATTCCTCCGCTGACTCACGCTGGATTAAGAGGTAAATGACAGTATGGGATTTCATCCCCGTCCACCCACCTGGCAACATCACCCATTCCCCGACACTTAGGCCGTTAACTATAGACACTACCTTTGCCACTACCTTAACCACCTCTGGTGGGTTCACCGCGCTTTTCGCCATCACAGTCAAATGAAAGCAGCGGCGCAACACACCATGAGCTCTCTGTATGGCTTGTCGTTCCAGAGCGTTTAGGTGACGCAGGAGTGGATGTGATATCGCAGATTGTCCCTCAGTGCCTATCGTCTGCAGCAGCTGAAGACCCACAGGACCTCCAGTGCTACCGTCACCAGCCCCATTACTCGCCATGCTGTTAACACCAAGTGTATTAATGCGAGTTACCGCCACATCAAGCAGTAACAGCGCGGCCTCTACCGTGCCGTGTTCAAAGTCCGGTCCCTTACCACCCACATACGGATCCGCCATGAAACCCGAAAAGGAGCAAGTCAACCATGTGTTACGCACAACATTGTGCAGCATTTGCCCATGCACCTCCTCTTGACGCCTATCCTCGGCGGTTGAAGCAGAGTTAGCAGCGACAATGTCTTTAGCTGTAGAACCAACAAGCATGAGTTTTGTTATGTCTCCCACACCAAGGCTATCAAGCGATGCGCTGTCGTTGGCTGGGTTATTCAGCTTAGGTTTCCCTAAGAGTTTCTGCATTGCTGGTTGTACACCTGTTTGGGTGTAAAGTTCCTGTTTGAGATCCCGCAGCAGCGGTGGCGGAGGACCGTCATCAAGACATATAACTATCGTCCGTCTGGCGAACTTCACCTCGATACGCATCTTGGCAAAATCGCGAGTGCGAAATATCCCTTTTTGGCTCTTTTGTCGCCCTTCAGTGTTCACAGCCACAAATTAATAAATAAATGCCTACACTCTACTGCGTACAGAAACAAGCGCACACTATTTTCTTCCCCGTTCCTTTCGACAACTTGTTTCCAGCAACGGCTTGAAAGCGGCCGCGGCGATTTCGTTACGAAACACACCTAGAGCTCGACCTCAACCCCTATCTGTCGGTTATTTGCTTTGCTCCTCTCCTCACACTCACTTTCTTTCTCCTCCTGCCTCCTCTCTTTTCCGAAGCCGCAGTCGGTGGATGCCACCCGCAAAAAGGAGAATAAAAAAATAATGACAATAAATAATTGAGGGACAACCTTTGTTTGCCTCTCCGTACTCCAAAACACACAAACTGCCGTACGCTAATTCTCCCGTATGTTTATTCTGTTAGGGGGAAAGCAAAATAACAACAAAAAATAAAGTGTTATGTGCAACCGTGTGGTCTTGCGTAAAGAAGCAACAAAGTAAAGCGCAACGAAGAAATATGAAATACAACCACCTGGTTGAGTGACTAAAATACGTGCAAAACTACTGTCACAGATACAAAACAAAAATTGGAGAAAGGGAAAGAGGAAAGAGGAAAAAAGAAGCGCATAAACAAAGTACATACCAAGATGGCAACAACATCAACACTCAACAGATGGAAAGTTAAGTTACAATGACGCTGGAGACACATGGATGAGTTTCTCACGTCAAATCATCATGTATGCAGAGGACGTATATCCAAATGTCACTCAAACATATGCTACAGTCACCAGACACACTCAGCGAAACTCTTAATATGAGGCCATTATTATTTATACACCCCTCTCATTTTCAGTTCTGTGGCGAGAGGGTAGAAACACACGAAATGTCAACAATGAAAAGTCGAAGAGGGAAAGGAAAAGATAGAAAAAAAAAGATGGAGAGACATGATATCCTCCCAAGATAGAGGAAGCCGATCACAAATAAAGGAAATGGAAATGAAAGCGTTTTAACGAAAAACAGTATGGTCAACACACAGTACCACCGGTTCCTCTTGACCCTTTCCCCAACCCCTTCACCTCACTCATCCCTGTCTGTATGTCAAATCCCATCTTCCTCAAAGGTGCGAAATTGAAAAAAAAAAGAAACATTCAAGATGGCAAAAAGCAATTTCACAGCAAAATATGTGTCGACACAGCCCATTCCTCTAACGGCACGTGACCGTAAACACCTCTGCCTCTGCATATGTCCTTCATTTCTATTCCCTTTCACCTCTCCAACTTTAAGTCCCTCCCGCCAGATCTCATCTTGCTATCTCTTGTTGCTACCTGCGTTTTCGTCTTGTCATTTTTTTATTTTCTTCCCCTACGATAAGCGTTTTGTCACGGGCGTGGCCGTCTAACAAGTGCGAAACGGTCAAAACTGTTCTTCACTCAGGAAGTCAAAAAGAAAAAAAAAGAAAAACAAACTTGCCTCGCTTCAACACGGACACTCCTCTGCCGCTCTAGTTATGATAACCTTCTCTCTGAACCTTTGTTTCATTTTTTACACCCTCCTATTCGACGATACATAACTGCTTTATCCCCTCTATTCACATCGCTTCGTCAACCGTCGAAGCGAAGGTCGCATCAAACTTAGCAGTAGCTTTACTTCACCAGAAGCCCTCCCAACTTGGACTGCACAACCGGGGCGAACACTACTGAAATGATGGCCATTAACTTCACAAGAATATTCAGCGCTGGACCCGACGTGTCCTTCAGTGGGTCTCCAACCGTATCGCCAATCACCGCAGCCGCGTGCTGAGGCGAACCTTTTCCTTTACTCTTGTCACGTAGGCCACCCTTCTCAATATATTTCTTTGCGTTATCCCACGCCCCACCAGTGTTGGAGGCGCTGATGGCCACTTGCACACCAGAGACAAGTGCACCAGGAAGCAGCCCTGCAAGTGTGTAACGGCCAAACAAAATGCCAGTCACAATTGGAGCGAGCATCACCAGGCAAGCGGGGGCCACCATCTGCTGCAGTGCCGCACCCGTTGCAATGTTCACGCAACTCTCATAATCGGGCTCCTTCGTTCCAGCAGCCACAGCTGGATCCTGGAACTGGCGGCGGATCTCATTCACCATATCCATCGCTGCTACACCCACTGACTTCATCGTAAGGGCGGAAAACCAGTAAGGAAGCATGGCACCAAGGAGCAGGCCAGCCATCACTCGAGCATCCAACAAATTAACAGTGGAGATGCCAACACGTGACACGTACGCTCCATACAGAGCCAACGCCACAAAAGCAGCGGAACCAATGGCAAAACCCTTTCCTATTGCAGCGGTGGTATTACCTGCAGCGTCAAGCGCGTCAGTGATCTCACGGATTTCATGTCCCATGTGAGCCATTTCAGCAATGCCACCGGCATTGTCAGAAATGGGGCCGTAGGCATCAATTGTCAGCGCAATAGACATGGTGGACAGAATGCCCAGCGCAGCAAGCGCATATCCGTACAAACCCGCACAGTGGTGCGAAAGGTAAATCGTGAAAGCCATAGCCAGAATAGGAGGGAGCACCGAAATGTAACCGAGTGAAAGGCCGTAGATGATGTTCGTAGCGGCACCCGTTTCACACGACTCTGCGATCTCCTGCACAGGACGATAGCTGTTGGAAGTGAAGTACTCAGTGGAGTAACCAATAAGAAGACCAGACCACAAACCGCATAGAACGCACACCATTGCCCTCCACTTGGTAGTTTCTACTGCTCCAACGGTAAAGGCATCTGGAAGTGAGTAAGCCGTTATGAACACAAGCACAACCGTTGCGCCAATGGTTGACACCAGCAGCTGATGCTTGAGTGTGGGCTCGATGTCCTCAGCCCATTTCACACCACTGTTAGTTGCCGCAAGAAGTGCGGTACCAATACAAACGAAAATACCACCGGCAGTGATCAAAAGCGGGTACATCATGCAGGTGAAGTCTGCGCTGAGCTCGGCGGAGCTTGCAGCAATAACCAGCGCCGCGCATGTCGCCTCACCAAAGCTTCCAAAGAGATCAGAGCCCATGCCGGCAATATCACCAACGTTGTCACCGATGCAGTCGGCGATCACACCGGGGTTACGTGCGTCATCCTCGGGAATGTTCTTTTCCACTTTCCCTACAAGGTCGGCACCAACATCAGCGGCTTTGGTGTAAATACCACCTCCCACACGGCCGAAGCACGCCACGGATGACCCGCCCAATCCAAAAGCAGCGACACACTCGAACAATTCCGGCAGCCTCTCGGCCGAGTCACCAAAGTACGTCTGCATCAGTTTCACCGTGCAGAAGAGAGCAAACAGACCAATGGATGTGAGTGCGAAACCCATTGTGATGCCACCTCGGAACGCTGTTTGGAACGCCAAAGCGTAACCCCGAGATTGGCTGCCATTTGCCAACACGTCATCGTCGCTCCCACCGCTTCCTACAGTCGCCATGACGGCGGTGCGGGAGTTGGTATACACCGCAATGCGCATTCCAATCCAACCGGCAAGCACAGACGTGAAGGCTCCAATAACAAATGCGTAAAGGGAAAATGCAGCATTCACCCACGGGGCCTCCACGGCCACCGGAGGCCGGCCGTCTTTCCCTTCGCCCTGCGGTGAGGACATGGCCACGCCAAGTAGGAAATAGAGCAAAGCACCGAACCCAAGCATAAATATGCCCATGTACCGATACTCTGCAAAAAGAAATGCGTTGGCACCGTCAGATACTCGCTTACTAATCACATAGACGTTCCGCATCACCTCGTCAGTGAGATGAGCGTTACGCATGATATTACCCTTGCCAGGGGTGATTTTAATGTCAGATGCAACATACCACCAGTACATGGCAAAACTGAAACCAAACGCACTAGCTAAGAAAATGATAGCAGTAGCTGTCGTGACACTCATCACTTTAATACCACTTGTGATGGATACCGCGTCACCGGGTGCAATCGGTGAATCCACCTTGCCTCTTCCCCCCAGCTCCTGTTGGTAAGTTGTGGCATTTTCGATTGGTTTGAGTGTTGTCTGTTTTTCAACTCTTGAAGCGACGGCAAGACTGCATAAACATGCCGTCACTACGGCTGCTTTTAGAAGCAGTGGTGACAATTTAATCATCGCACACGCGTCCTTTTCTCACTTTTCTCTGTCGCTTTGATATTACCTCTTAATCCCTTCTCTTTTCCTTTAAGATCCGCTACGCCCACCCACGTGATAATCTGAAAGCCTGACCAGACTGAGTGTGAAATCAAAATAATAATAATAATAAATATTAATAATAAATGAATAATAAATGAATGAATAAATTGATCAGTAGTGGCTTAAAATTCCCTCTGTTTTTTTCTGTTTCTTTTTCTCTTACTTCTCCTCTTGTCGATAAATGAGCTAAAACTAAGGGAAAAAATCACCTCGCCAATATATATATATATATATATATATATATATATATATATGTACCGCAGCACTGAATCGCTCAAAGACTGTTCAGCAGCATCATTATGTTGGGGGTACAAGAAAAGAAATGAAATGAAAAAAAAAAGAATAGGGAAAAGCAGGAATTTGAGCGCCTGACACGAGGTGTGAATCGTGATAGTTAAATAAATAAGTGAACTTTTCACTTGTAAATGCAATGGCGACAATAATAAAATTAATAATAATCGAGAACAAAAATAAGTTACATCGGACAAAACCTTTTTTTTTGGAAAAAAAGGGGGAAAATAATACAAAAGTAACAAAAAGGCAAAGAAACAGAAAAAGAAACAAAATCATAAATTTCGCGGAAGCGGGGGATAAAAAGAAGAAACGTCAGCTATACAGAACAGTTCGTGCAATGATGAATCGCAAATGCGTACACCTGCGCACATTTACATACAAATATACGGCAAACAAAAGTAAGTTTCCCCAAGCACAAAAGTTTCGCATGAGCTCCGTCACCCAAAAAATTAAGAAGGGACAAATTCAGAGCATTAGTTTTATGGCAAAACAGGACTACACACGCACACAAAACGCAAACAAAAAAAAAGAATGAAACAAAAAAAGAAAGAAAGGGAAACTAAAACAGGAAAGAATGAGCTATGGTACATAAACAAACATATATATATATATATATGCCTTTGCGCTTCAGCGGAGATGTGGATTGATTGATTTCTTAATCCCAGTAGGGAGAAAAAGAAAAAAGGAAGGAAGGAGGACAGAGGAAAAAAAAAAAAGCAAAGAAAAAAAGAGGCTAGGCCTGTCGTTGTATAAATACAGAGGTAACACGCGGTTTATTTTAATGACACATGATTATGCGTATATAAATTTTTATATATACACATTACGTATACATCTGAAAATATGTAAACAAAGAAGAAAGGAGGAAAAAAAAAAAAAGAGAGCACGTCTGATCGTCATCATCACCTTTTCCATCACCTCATCTCTTTCTCTACTTTCCCTCTACTGTTTTGCCTGGTTTCTTCTTTTATTATTTGCACTTCATCTCTTCCTTTCTTTTTTTTTTTCTCCTCCTTTTCTTTCATGTTGATTCTTCCTTCCCCTCCTCCTCCTATTTCCTTCTGGACGCATCCGAAACCGTCCTTTTTTTTTTCTTCCTTTTTTGCACGTATATTACTACAGGTGAGTGTAAATCTATTTTTTTTTTCAAAAAAAAAAAAAAATTATTTTTGCCTCCTCAGTTCAATGTAAGAAGTGCAAAGATCAATAAGAGGAAAAAAAAAAACAAGCACAAAAAGGAGAGGAGAGGAATATCACGAGACATAATGAAACATAACAATAAAAAAGAAAAGAAAAGAAAAATAAAACTAAAGTGCAAAAGAAAGCGACTTTGCACGTGTGCGTACGCGTTGGTCTAACAATTTTTTTTTTGTTTCCCGCGTGACCGGTAATGTCACAACGAGAAATTTATATTGGAAGGGAAAGAAAGGATTTTTTTTTTCCTCATTCTTGGGGGATAAAAACAATACGGCAAAATCTGCAAACGGGAAAAAGTCAGGAAAAAGAAACACAAGTAAGATTTTTAAAAACAAAAACGGGAAAGCAGCGAAAGGAACGGAAAAGAAGAAAAAAAAAAAGAAGCAAGCGACGTGAGTGAGTGAAGCGTAAAACAAGAATCCGAAAAGTGGCATACGGACGTAAGACATACACAAAATAGAGATAAACACGGAGACTCTGGTAAGTGTGGAAAGTGAAAGATTCCGTCTTGTTTGTTTGTTCGTTTGCTGCTAGCCTTATCTTCCTTTTTTTTTTTTTGTTGTTGTTGTTTTACATATATCCTCTCAACAGCGTGCATCAGTGTAAAATAAAAAAGGATAAAAAAGAAAACACAGACACAAGATGCACAGACATACACGTACACACACATATACACGCACGTGTGGTTGCCAATTCATTTATTCCTTCATTCAATCATCTCCCCGGATGCCTCCATTGCTTCGGCATACAAGACGGAATCACGCGTCTCCTCAATGATTTCATACATTTCCTCCCAAATTCCATTTTGGCTCCTCAGTTTTTCAGCAGCGGACGCGTAAAGGGTGGAGGTGGCTGACTTTTGCGGCAGAGCGCCTCCGTCTTGTCGTGGTGGTGTTGGATACCGCGCACTCGGTGGCGGCACCTCTGACAGTCGTCTAGACATGCGACGGCCCGCCTGAGTAGACAGTCGTGGTTTACTCAAACTAGCCGAATTTCGAGAGCCCGGCACGACGTCCCTTTGTTTATCCTTGATGGGCACCATAGTGAAGAAACTGAATGGCAACACTCGTGTCCCACCATCCACAGGATTCCCACCAGCACCTGCATTGTCTTCAGCCACTGAACATGGAAATGTATTTGAACATGGTGGCTTGGGGTGAAGGGTGGATGATGGAGCACCATTGGCATCTGCACCGGGAACCTGTGGATGACTACCACATCCTGATATTAGTGGCAACTGCGCCTCCCCCACGGCATGTCCGATCTGCTCAGAAGATTTCTCGCCTTGTTGTCCCGCACCATCAACTTCATCATCAGAGTCCGTATCACACCTGTTTGAACCATGGTATTCAGTTTTGTCGGAGGCCGAATCAACTGACTTGTTTGCCTTCCCAAATCCATCTCCCTCCACACGTAAAGTATTATGCAGTATCGGCAATGTGACCTGTGGGAGATCAACATTCGCTTCAAACTGAACGTGTGTATCGTCTTTCTCTTGAATCATTTGGGCCGCACGGAGTGCCTTTAGGCGACGGGCCTGCGACGATGTTATAAACACGCGCCGGCGCTCCATTGGCTCCAGAAGCTCGGGTGGAAGCAAGTCCTTCTCCACGGAACTTGATGCTTGTAGGAAAGTGTTACCCCACACACAGTTGATAACATCTTTACTGATTGCCTTGTATTCACTCTCAGCGATGGGGTTATACGCATCTCCTCCGTCTGATTTGCGCGACCGGCGCGACTTCCCCCTGCGTGCTCTTTTGGTTTCGCCTCCCTCCTCTTCTGCTGCCGAAGCGTCATCCCCACCTGAGCTAAACTCCTCCTCACACTCCTCGGAGCAGCCCACATCAACCTCCTCCTTTTCAGCTTCACCGCGAAGCTCAACAGAGTCATTATTATTATTATTATTATTATTCTCCCCCTCCCCGTATGCACCGCACTGAACATCTTCCTTTACTTCAGGAATGCCTTCCAACGGCAATGCCGCGCCATGCGGCTGTTCATCATTGAATGTTGCTTCAAAAGGAGCGGGAACTGTTTGATTGTTTGTTTCGAGGGTGCAAGATTTCAATCTAGCCAAAGATCCCGTTTGTGGCGTATTTGTGTCCTCAAGCGCAGTCACATGTTCTTCCATAGCGTCATGTGTTTCTGGCGTTGCAGGAGCCGATGTTTCTTTCGTTGCGTCTTCCATTTTACCACAATGTCGTCAGATTTAAAACCAAAGAAGAATTAGCTGATGCAAGTCTTTTTTGTGCCTTCTTCTTTAGTTCCGCTTTTTTTTTTTTGCGGGTGTGTGTGTGTGCGTGTGTGTGCCTTGATATCTGCTTTGCTATTTGCCTTTAAGGGATATTTAAAAAAAAAAAACTCGTCTTCACCTATTTAATATTTGCCTCTCGTTGTTGTTGTTTTTTCGTCTTTTTTCAATTCGTACTTTTACCTTTTCTAATTACGATTTTATATTCCAAAGTGGCGATGAAATCAATATGATCAATCACCAGTAGTGGAAATAACAACAGGCAAAAAAAAAGGAACACAAAGAAGAAAAGTAAAAATAAGACAACATATTAATCGAAAAATAAACATTAAAAACACACGCTCTAACATTCAAAAAAAAAAAAAGAAACACACACATACAAATAAATTAAGTTAAATACTTCCAAAATAGAAACAAATCGGTAAATAAGGGGGAGAAAACATACAAGAAGTGTGCATACCAATAAATAAATATACATCTGTGTACACGCATTTACTTAATAATAATAATAATTTTGAAAAAAAAAAAAAAGACGCACCTCCATTGTTTGTTTGGTGCGGAAGAATGAAGAAACTTTTTAATTGATTTTATTTCCTTGTATATGAGCGTGAAGTTCGATACCTAAAATGACATTAAAAATTTTTTTTCGAAATAAAACAAAAAAAAAGCACTCCGCAAGTCCCCTCCAAGCAGAGCAACCGATCTTCATGAAGGTTTCGACAATTTGAAAAATAGCAACCGCCACCAGCTTTGTATAAATTCAAATGGATGCATAACATGTGATGTGCCCGTGCCTGTCGCCCAATATGGCTGCATTTATTCATGTTAAAATTATTATTGTTATTTGGTGTCAAATATTATTGCCTTACATGCAGGGAACAGTTTGTTTGCTTATTTATTTATATGTCTGTCCGCTTGTCTCCTTTTCTTACTTTTTGATTTTTCTCATCTCGTTGTGTTTGCACCAAATGACATATAGCAGAAATATGTTCAGATACATCTCCTGAAGCATAAAATATAGATAAAAATGCACAAATATGTAGAGATATACATGTACACAACAAGAATGTAAGGCAAAGGGGAGAAAAAGAGCAAAAAAGAAAAAACAAAACAATTTAAGAAGGGTAAAGACGAGTAACTCGCTTTAATTTTCTTTTTTTTTTAAAAAGAGGCAAAGAAAGGGGGAAAGTAAAGAAAAGGCGGTCAGGACACAAGCCACAACGAAAGATGTTCCAGCAACGGCATAATCAAAGACTAACTCAACATAAAAATTCAGCTCAATATCGTGTAACCCCGAACTAAATCATATTAAACAAAAATAAAACGGAAACGGGGCGCACAAATAAAACAATGAAATCACTGCAAAACTCCAGCTATTCTGAAAAGGAATCAAAAAAGAATCAACACAAATGAAGCTAACAAACACAACGATACGAAACCCCCAAAAGATGTCTGTCAACGGATAACAACAATCCAGAAGAGACAAACAAACATACTGCCTTTAGAAAACCATGAGGCCTTCACACGCAATATTTAAAACACCAGAAAACAGCAACACGTAACAAAAGCCACTTGCCTCTCCACACAAGCCAGAGAAAATACCACCGGCAGACTTTACCCAACATCATCGCCATCATCCTCAGCCACACACGCGCTGCGAATCTCATGAAGCGTCCCTTCAAAAATTGTCACCAATTGCTCCAATGCACGTCGGTTTCTTAAAAGTTCACCCTCTACTACATTAAAGGGAAGAAACTCGGTGCAATTAAAGTTGTGACCCTTTACGGAACCCGCCGAACGGTCCACAGCAGTGCCAACAGCATCCACAACATCATCACCACCGCGTCTCTCCTTTTCAAGAGAAGCGGTTGAAGGAGAAATGCGACGGCGCGCTTCAACATTAGCCGTTGTCACATCATTACTGAGCCCGGCACCAACACCGACACCGACATCAGTGGCAACAACAACAACATCCCTCGTCATTTTCATTACCGCGGTATCACCACCATCTGCATTCGACAAAACCACAATATCAACAACAGATGCGCCCGATGTAACACTGGAATCAGCCGTTGCATCCAAAACTTCGGCGTCTCCATCAATTACACCGGTCACACAGTTGGGCAAATTATATGTACATTCGGTTTTCTGATTATTCCCCGTATTTTCTCCACCAGTGGGTTCAGAATTCGAATTCCTTGCATGGTTAAGTGAGTTTGATTCCCTTTGAGTTTGACCCGGAGAAAACATCGTGGAAGTTGCGGCCTCACTGCAGTTGAGTATGTTGTGATGCACTCCCCTGCCGTCTTGAATACCGTTGGTAACAGCACAAGGATTAGTCCCGTTGTGTTGTAACCGATTGAAAGACTCGTCACATTCCTTATTGGATAAATGGCCTTCCACTCTCAGTCGACGGACCACATCAACGACACGTTGGTAGTGCAATGGCCCTCGTAACCGCAACCTCCGCGCCAACGAGAAATTTGTACGCCGGACCGGCGCTGATGCATCCCTCACATCGTCCCCATTCCCTTCTTCAAATGCAGCTGGTGAGTTCGCAGGATGTGTAGCGGTTGTGCACGGAAGGGACGAGCTACTCCTCTGAATGGTTTGATTCCCACAATTTATCCCGCACCCTTTCGATGAGCAGATATTTGTTTGACCGTAACAATTTGCTGTTAAGCGACCAGATAAAGAGTTACGTATCCATCCAAGATACGTAGCGCCACTGCTGTGGGGCCTCATGGGAAGTTTTACATCATCAGGCGGTTGGGGATGGCAAAAGGAATTTTCTGTGCAAACATGATAAACACGCGCAGCGTAGGCGCAAGGAAAAGAAAGTTGAGATGTCATGTCAGCAGATGATTGAGGCCTAACGCGCGGGGGTGATGGCGAAATGTGCCTCAAATCTGCCGGTGTCGGCGCTGTCGCTGCTTCAGATGGTTCATTTGTCATCACGAATGCGCCACCACTTTCAGTCCAGTTGATGAAAACAACAGAAAAAAGAAAAGAAAGAAAGAAACGACTTATACCACTTCCGAAGCCGTGCCTAATCTACGAGTCAATTTATTTATTTATTTATTGAGAACAGAAAAAATAAAGTAAAAGAGGAAGAGGAAGATAAAGTAACAGTTTAGTAAGCGCAGAACACAAGAAAAATTAATAAATGGCAACGAGCAAGGTAGTAAAGTGTTCGACGATACAAACAAATGGAAAACAACCTCCACAAGTACATGTTTAGCTTCCATCCTCGTCCTCAGCAACAGTTTTAAAGAAAACAAATGTAGTCACAAATTTTAAAATCCTCTGCGACTCGTAAATCGAGGAGAAGCAACAAAACATAGTTTCCATACTCATCCATTTATCTGTCTCATATATATATATATATATATATATATACGTTCCGTGTTTATATAATGTGGTGCAAATGATTGTCTAACCCGTGAGCCCCCGGCAACTTCATCAATAACTATTCGGTGATACCTTCTGTGACGTCTCCTCCGCTGCATTTATAATAAAGCGATACTTTTAAAAGAGGAGCCTACAAATGAATATATATATATATATAAAGATGAGAAGAGAAGAGAAGATAGAAAAGTTAATACTGCAGCAAATTTAAACAGGACAGTGAGGTCTTTTGTGATGATCATACGTACAAGAACGCAAACCGTGAAGGAAGTGTAACAACATGCAACATCACATAGGAATCATGCAGTTGTCACTGATGCTGTTGTTGTTGTTTTCTGCAACGGCCGTAATGTGTTGCTGCATAGAACATATGAAAGGCACAAACGTATCTTTGTTTGCTTGCTGGTAAGTGAGTGATCGAATGTGTGTATCCGACGGTCGCTATACAAAGAGAAGAGGGAAAGGGTAAAGGGAATTTAAAAAAGAGAGTTCTCACTTCTTTTAACAATGGTAATAATAATAATAATAGTATTATCTTTTTTTTTCCGCTATGACCATTGCCTTTTTTTTTTTAATTTCAGCAGCAATAACAACAGCAAAGCACGCCCAGCATAACTGTTTCCCTGTCCGCAACTGATAAAAACTATACCACCAAGACGGGTCCTCTAAGGCGGGAAAGAATACGTACTTTTTCGCTCACTCATACGAAAACACGTTTATTTATTTATAACCGAACCCAAAAAGGGGAAAGAAAGCGCAAAACAGCATAGTGTTCACACAAATATATAATTATGTCTCTACCGCCAATGCTAATCATGTCCACAACTCTACCAACATATGTGACACGTCACAATGTAACATAAAGTTCCGCAAAACGTAAGTCGGTATGTTGACACGTAGGTTACGGTATAATATTCGTTCCCTCTACATCTTCGTGACATCATATACAAAGTCTAAGGGGGGGAAGTGATTTTTTTTTCTCCTTCAAATCATTCATTCGCTAGTTGTCGTTGTTGATATGGGTTGTCGCTGGCGTTCTTCCATTCTTTCTTTTTCTTTTTTGCTGCCCCATTCCTTTTCTTTCGGTATTCCACTTCATCTGCGTTGTCTCTTTCATATCATCATCGCTCAATTACGCTCCAGCCGCCGCATTAGCCTCACATGCCTCTTGAATGCTACGACACAGCTGTTGAGGAATCAAAGTGCCCTTCACATGTACAGTTAGTAACAGAGGCCTCATTTGAGTGAGCCGCAGCAGTGCCGCACCGCCCACGAGAGAAATGGGATTGTTTGACAAATCCAAGAAACATAAGGAGGCCCCGCACTCCGTCAGCAGCACCTGAACAAGCTCCACCACTTCATCATTCTCCAAATTGTTGTGACTTAAGTTGAGATACTCCAATCCACCATTGAGTCGCAGCACCTGCATGATGGGAAGGAAACCTTTGGGACCAACATAATTCACAGAGGTGTCAATGCGACTAACGAAGGCGCCGGGTTTATCAGGAAATAAGCGCATCAACATGCTGTTAGGTTTCACACACGCTCGGCGGCAGAAGATAACGTACTGCTGCCGAAGACCCACAGAGTTCATTAGTTGGCCATCCACCTCGTTTTCATGCGTGCGGCACGGCGGGGAATCGGATTTGGCCGTTGGACTGAGCTGCGGGAAGGGAGGAGAGTTGCCGTGATCCATACGGGATGAATCGGCTGAGTAGGAGGAAGAAAATGCATTGGGGAGCGAAACGTTTGACGGGGGATTATGCGAGATGGTGAAGCGTCCCCATGGCATTTTGTTGATCTGCGAAGTTTGCGATTTGTGGAAGAGCCCGTTCAGCTTTCCGCGCTGCGCAGTGTTTGAAACAGAAGGAAGTTTTGCCTTGTCACTCTCCGGTTCCATCTCGCTGCCCAGCGTTCCCCATGAAGACTTCACAACGGCATCAGTGATACTCTTGAAGCATGACCCATTGCTATCAGGTACCGGCCTCCTCCTAGGCCACGGTTGAGTTTGATTGGAATCACCAGAGAGCGTATGGTTGGTGTCACCCGCAGCCTCAAAGGCATCACCTCGCTGCTTGTGCTTTTCAAACTCATCCCCACATGCGTTGCTTGTATCCCTTACATTGCACCACGTGGGATCACTGCCAGCCCGCCGTCCCGTCATGCGTGCATCTTGTTCTCTTTCCCCTCGTGTAGCCGTAGTTCCCTGTGGTGGGTTCGACGTCATGCTTCCATCAGGCTCTAAACCTGGGCGAGGGGATGACACGGGGGCCCTACTAACGAAGCGGCCCGTCGACGGCGGTCTTGGCACCGTTTTTACCTTTCCAAGTAGTGCCGGTGACGGTGACGCCCATTTTGACTGTGATGATGCTGAAGTCTTCTCTGTTAAGGGTGATGTATTCGAAGACTCAGGGCCACATTCCACCACGCCCGGCGCAGCTGACACACACGGCAGTACGCTCGTAGACTTCGCTGCTCTAAGCCCTGGAGATTTTGGTTTAGCGATGTTCGGCACGGCTTCACAGCCCTTAACAACTTGTCGAAGAATGGTCTCCAACTCCTGCAAATGCATTCGCTCATCCATCAGACCCTTCTCAATCGTGTCAAAAAAGCTCGTTTTTGTGGATTCAGACTCACCGCTATCTTTACACTCTCCTTTCTCACGTGGTGGTCCACTGCCACGCGAGTCGCGAGTAGGAACGGTACACTCCTTCCTTACTGCCAACAACTGTGCATCCGGAGTATGCCTTTCTTTGCTGAGCGCAGTTGAATTCAGATTATCGCTCTTCGCCGAGCCCATCGAATGCACGGACCACCCATGTGACTGCGCATTTGTTAGCACCCTATTTTCCCGCATACTACTCGTTGAAGACACAGCAGCGCGGGTCTGCGCGGAGTTCTTTCGAGTGTTGGCATCCCCCTCCACTGAAACATTGGATTTCATAACTGATTGATCAGTTTTGCAACTTTGTTCTCCAACGGAAGATTGTGGATTGCCAGGGGAAAGCACTCTTCTCGTTTGGACAACGGAAGTAAAGCTGGGAACTGCCTTGTGGCTCCTGGAGTTACTATCGGTAGCCAGGGGAACCTCATCCTCGCACCTCAGTGGGGGCTGTTCGTGCACATGAATATTACGAACAAAGCGAAGCGACGGCGCAGTCTCAGCAGTTTTCTCAACTGGTAAAGAAGGTGGTGACGGTACAGGAACCTCTGGTGATATCGTTCGCTGCGTGAGCTTTGGCACTTCCGCAGTGGAAACTGACGCCCTGCTTCCCTGTTGCCGTTTAAGTGCCCCTTCGGCGGACCCTTGTCGCGTCGTCTCCTGAAGGCTATCATTGTGTGGCCTTTCACCTGTCACAGCATCAGCAGCATCTTTCTGTAGTGTAATCATGTGACCCTCGTAACGGTCGGGGGTGACAACGTATGGACACTCATTAGCCAGCGCGCGGGCACGAACGCGCAGGCAGTGCTCAATACTTTCAGTGGGGCCCTGCCCCTTCTGGGAGGAGCGATAAAGAGTTATGAGCGACTGGAACTCGTCATCCACCTCCAAAACCTGAAGATTCCCCAGGAGCACGCCACAAATGCGACCCTCTAGAAAGGGAAAGCGCAAAAGCATGCGAAGGGTCAATGTAGCCAACTCTTCAGCAACCGACTCTATGATCGCGCTGACTGAGTCCTCAACAAGTGCGATGTCCCTGTAGTTGCGCAGCACTGTTGCACTTCCCCGCACTGCTCGCAAGCGGTTCATCGACGTTTCTATTCGGGAGTCCGATAAGTTTATGTCCTCAATGAAAACGCCCTCACAAGGCATGTCAGGCAAAAACGGTAACAACTTCTTGATGGCGCGAACGCGACCTTCTGATGCCTCAACGGCACCCACGTTGAAGTGAAGCAGCTCCAGCTTTCGAAGGTATTCTTTGCGCTCCTCGTCCTTTAAGGCAGAAGCTGCAACCTCCGGTGCATCACACCCCTCCTGTGGTGCGGAAGCTACGGCCCCCTTCACAGCTAATGGTGATTTCTCAGACGCAGCAGAACATTCTTCGGCGCCATCCGGGCACGTGTGCTGAATGATCGGTTGTGCAACTTCCGGAGAGGATATCATGTGGTCCTCCCTCCGCTGCGACTGCAGTGGTGCTTCAGCAGCATCAACATCGGCATCTTGTTGGGAAACTGGAGGGCACTGCTTGGGGAAAAGGGGGAAAAACTCTGATATGGGACGTGGTGCCTCCTTCTCTTCATGCGACGGAAATGGGCACACGGGAGCAGCTGCAGAGTCTGTTGGCTCCAGCAATTCTACGTCATGCCCGGCGTCCCCTATAGCCGTGTGATGCTCTTCTTTGATCAACTCCAATGGGGTAACGATAGTGTCATTTTCATTAGGCGCTTTCACTGTGCGTTGGTCAGCCCGCTGAAAACTCGCGCTCTCCTTGGACGATTCCAAGATTCCCTGCCCCGGTTTGAATCTGCAGTTCTTACCACCTACTTTCGCCACGTGTTCGTTGGATTGCGGTCGCTGTATACCGGCTGCGTAAACTGCTGAGGGTTTCGCAGGTGGCAGTGCCCCACTTCCCCCAGAATCTACATTATTGGCGTCGTTTAAGGAAACAGGAGGTTTCAAAGTACGCGCATCCCTATAAGATACATGTTTGGGTAAGGATCGCTTCCTCTCAGTGTTGGCAGAAGATGCCGTAGACGCTGCATCAGTCACTGAAAAAGAAGCTAAGCCATTATCAGTAGCGGTATCGGTGGGGGCAACCACAGCCGAGTCAACCTGTATGGGGTTCTTCTTTACCAGTATTGTAAACTGGCCACGTAGACGATCCTCGTCATTTCTCTGCTCGTTGATTAATCGTGTGACGTGTGCAAACGGATCTAGCCCCCTATCATACTTTCCTTGAACCTTCCGCCGTCGGCTGAACGCATCCATCCGCGCGCGCAAGGAGTTTGAATAGAACTCCAAATCGGATTCCGCTGCTAGCGCCTTCATACGGGCTGCAGTTATCGTTTCCCGACTAAGTGCATCAGCACACTTACTCTCATCTACAACCTTCTTGAAGGCGACCTCCAATTTGTCCGCGGCTACCTGGTGGAGAGAATCCCTGTGTACCACAAATACACCTGAGCCAACAGGCAACACGGGGTGTGTTAAAGAACTTCGCAATCCTTCGCGCACCTCCCACAGCCGCTGGTAGTTCATCTGAGGGAACTCGTTCTCACTGGAAAAGTAAAAGCTATACGATTCAGTTAAAGCCTGCAGCGACTCCTGAAGCTCGTCGCACCTCTGGCTTGCCGCGAAGTGAATCGCATCCCACCTTCGCTTCATTTTCCCTTCTTCCAACAGCCTGTTGCGCAGCGCAGCCCTTCGCAGTCGCGGACCACCTGACACCTGGCGCTTGATCATTTGGTTGAGGTCAAACTCCGGCACAATATTCCAAATGAGCTCCTTCTTCACACGGTTCATTAGGCGTTCGTGAACCTCGGAGGGCGCTGGGCTCAGTGCAGCGCTACAGCTACTATACTGCCAGAACGCCTTGAGTGAAAACATCGGATGACCTGCAAACACACCACCTTCTAAGAAACACTGATGTATACTCCACAAAATGAGCTCTACAGCATCCGTCACAACATCATCGAAGGCATCCTCTACCATGAAAACTAATTCTGTCCACAGCGAATTGCACCCTTTACCGCTAACTTCATCGATCACACGTCCAAAGCGTCCAGCAGCAAGACGATTTAGTGCCGACATCAAATCCTTTTGCACCTCACTCACAACGTCACCAACACGCCGCAGCGCCGCAAGCGTGGAGGCATTCCATTGTTCAAATGATGGCGTCTCCCCCAGCAATGTTTTCAATACACACCCTTTCCCCACAGCAGCCTCCTTGTTAGAAAAGAGATCCATCCATTCCCACCGTGTAACACCACTATAAAACTTTATCCCCCCTTTTATTCCTACACGCTTCACAACGAGCGGACTGCCCCCTTCCGATAGTGATGGTGAAGACATCTTATTCATGCTACTCACGCAAAACTTGCTGTCGTTCCCTTGCAATGGTTCACCACGAGCGGGCAGTAGTTTACAAATCTTCGCCAACGGGTCAATAACCGAGTCCATCACCACTTGAGTAAACTCACCTGAGATCTCCACAAACTCAGTGCTCGAAGGATTTTCACGAATTAGGTGGAGAAAACGCCGTGCGAGTGCCGAGTAGATTTGGCGCTCTTTACTCTCAACCCATTTTAGCATCTCAGCATCCGAGAGCTGCAACCCCAGAAGTGGCTGCGCAACATCGCGTCCCGAGCATCGTTGTCTCACTTCGTGTATATCACTCCAGCCCCTCAATTCGACCAGCGTATATATTGGGTTCATCGGAAACTCTAATGACGCAACAAAACAAAACAAGAACTAGACAATAAATGAGAATTAAAAAATAGGTTAAACAACTACTCCAGAAGGTACATCAACTAAAAAAATGGCTAGTCTCCACACTTACAACAGCACAATACATAAATACATATATGGATGTAACAACAGTGACTATATTAATTTTTGCTGTTGCTGCCACAATGGGGCCACGCGCTGAGGCAGACGCTCCGCTGACGCAACCCCACAGGTTCATATACGCCACCGACCACAATTACGACAAATCGCCGTAACACACACACACATTCCATCATTAATAGCCACACGAACCAACCTCATCTACTTGTAAGAACAAATTTAAAAAAAAACAATTAGACATCAGCACGCATACGAATGAAGCCGGTGTAACAAACCCAGAAGGCTATCGTTCGCATTCCAGTGGCAAAACGAAGCCCACTCAAAAAAATACGATCAACATTCAATCAACCAGTTCCAACCGAAAGAGCACAGCGTACAACTCTCTCCATCATATGCCTTAAGGAACCTAACGGTAAAATAAAAGAGAAAGAGAACAGGCAAGATGTCACAGAAAACAATAATAAAAACCGTTAATCACACAAGAAAGTACAACGCGAAAAGAAGTTATCAGTACCAGGGCAACTCATACATAGGTTTTTTAAAATACCGAATTTAAGGAGAAAGTTAAGTAAAAATAAACACATTAAACAAGGCAAACACCTCCACCCTGCAGTGACGGAAACCCGCAGCAAACGGTAAGAAACCTGCACTACATGTCTTCAGTAAAGCATTAAACAACAAGTTAAAATATTGGGTACATCGCCTATATCATGAAAAAGGAACATAAAGAAAAATATAACACAAAAAAGAGGGAAAACAAAAGATCACAAGACGTATTCAAAAAGCTCAAATAACGCAAAAAACGAAACAACAATAAGACAACACACAACCACATACGTCAAACACCAAACAGCCCTCAAGGCAACATTATTCCAAACCAAAGATATATGGAGCATCCAACATGTGAGAAGGACGCTGTGTATACATAGAAGTAGTAAAGGCAACCTAAAACGAATATTATCGAAAACAATGAATCTAAAAAGAAACATGCACAGATCATGTATTGAACCTTATCCAATTATTCTGGCAATAATGGACACATATTTCAATGCTAATGAGAACACCTTCCAGCATCATCATCTGGTAGACCAATAAAATGAACCGTTCTCACACCAACATCAATATCACTAGGAGCAAAAGAACTACCACGAATATCAATACGAGACGCCATTGGTGATATAAAGGAACCACGTCTTATGCTAGCGCCTAAACTACCAATACCAGTCCGCGTCCCAAAATCCACAACACGACCAACCTTCGCGGCAAGCAGGCGAGTAACAGCATGGCACGTGGTATCATCCCACGTATCAGAAACATTGCGAGGCGCCGAAACTCCCCATCGGTTACAAAATGGCATAAGTAATTTCTTACGCTGCGCAGTGGGGAATGCACCAAGTAGTGCTTCAATGCAAGCAGCAACCTGTTGAGCGGCATCACCAAGACCAATCCCAACAGAACTTGCTTCACTGCAAGCACCACTCGTATCATCTTCATCAATAATTTGACAGTCAAGTCGCAGTGCCGCGAATGTCCTTCCGGGTACCGCATTCAATTGGTACATCTCCACAGGTTCCGGCACACCACGCAGTGGCACATCACCCAATGCAGTCACATTTAATTGCTCACGCTCCGAAGTACTCAATGAAAGGTATGTCGAACGTGTGAACAGCACCTGCCCCCCATTAGCAATGCTCTCAGTCCGTGCTGCCATATTCGATGTACGACCGTAGTAGTCATATCCTTTCGTCACTTCATCATGCCGAATATCACACAACCCGGTGTGGATTCCAACACGCACTCGCAGTCCATTCCACAACCGACTGTAAACATCAGGGTCAAGATGGCCAGTGGGTGGAACATAATCCCCATCATCTTCCGCACGCTGCCGCTCAAACTCACGATAAGACGTATCAAACACATCAGTCTTCCAATCATGTTCTAAAAAGCATCGTTGCAGGTCACATGCTAATTGCGTAGCAGCGAAAGGGCTCTTGCATGCAATCATAAAAGAATCTCCAACAGTCTTCACTTCATAGCATCCATACTTGGAAATCAATGTGCGAATTAGGCGGTGATGTGTTGCAACGGCATCAGGCATAAGCTCAGGGTGTGCTGCCCACTGCGCAGTGCTGCTCTCGATGTCAGTGAATATTAGCGTTACGGGGTCTGTCAATTCTTTTGGTGCGTTCTCGTTATCCCGCGCGTTAAGACGCATTAACCTCCGTATAACTGTTACTATCAGCACAAGTGCTATCAAACACAAAATGGTACCCACAATTGTGCCAATAAATTCTTCCTCAGTCATATTCAATCCATTACTATAATAATGTATCGATGGACTTTCGGGTTGGCTAACAGGAGGTACGGAAGGATTCAACACACGAGCCATGGACCACACGGAAATATGTGTCGCACCGTAATTCACAGCGCAATCCTTCACTGAGGACCCGCTAGCGCAACTGTCCTCAAAGGGTCCATACCACATGTCATCCGCTACAATTACAGACTGACTGAATATGGCGTTGATAAGCTCTTCTGAGTTCACACGCCCCATTCGCGACACAACACTTTCCATTGCACGTGCAGTCGCATACCCAAGCAGCGCCAGTGGAGTCCATTTACTCTGAATCCCCACGTCCCTGTGAAATTCCTGAACCGTCTCGGATGTCGTATTGTTGTCTGCCCAGTGTGGTAGGCTTGTTGCGAATAGTAACCGCTCGGCAGCTTGCGGATGCTTTTTGAATACCTTCACAAACTCACTGTACAGCAGTGCCACATCGAAGAACGACACAAATACACGCACTTTCCTGTGATTGTCAAGATGCTCAGCAATTGCAGTAATATCAGCTTCAGTTAGACCGAAAACGAAACAATCACGACTGCGATGCAACATCCCCCTCACACTTTCACCATCATTAATAGTGTCAACTGCCCTCAAAAACTTTCCAAAAACCCAAAGTGTCCTTCGTAGCACAGATTTTATTCCACGTGCATCACCACCGCGAACAATGGCACGCACTCTTCTTGAAGAATTTTTAACAACAAAGTTTTTAACTATAACAAAAATCTGCTGCTCAATTGTTGGAGACAAATGCAACGCATTCCTTCCGGGGTGTTTCAACCTGGGACTGAGAGGAATGGGATCAATAAATGTCATATCTGTCATCGACAGTAGCGCATCATCCACAACACCGAACACAGCCGTCACAACACGCTCTTTAACCTCCTCTAACATGTTGTGCTTTGTCGCACTCGATGTCGAATTCAGTTCATGCAAAAAGAAGCGATCACCTTGACCCAATTGGCCCTTTCCAACAACGAGGGAGGCGCCATCGCGATATTCCTCTGTAATCCGCTGCGCCAATGGATTGTCTTCTAGTCGAAACATTATACCATTCAATGGGGCATACAGTTGTAAGAGATTCGTATAGCAGCGTGATGAAGCGAGAGTCACTACACCCTCCTTCACAGGATGTAGATTCCGATCAGTTCCCATCCTCTTCATGTAAACAACATTTCCACCTTGATTACATTTGCATGCAGCTCCACGCTGACCAGCCTTCCCCTCACATTCACCACCAAAATCACCAATCACAAGATCATCGATAACATACCGACGCTGGTTGTACAGAGAGTTCATGTAAGTTGTACGGTTGCACAGTAATTCACGACTTCCCAGTGTACGCCACAAGACCTCGCCCACAATCCATCCGTGCAGCATCAATTCTCCGTCAGTACTGTGCTGGTAGAAGTGACCCTTTTCATAATTGTGACCATTAAGTTTTCCATTATTTCCCAGGTACTTCCCCATATCAGTCTGAAACTTCTGTACCGCTATGTATTCATTATCATTTGCAAGTGGAGTCAGACCCGCAACTATCACTTTCGAGAAATTCAAATTAAATAATTGCAGATCATCCAGCCAACTGTTTTTGATAACATATTGAAGCATGGAAGGAATTAATATATAAGCACCTCTCAATTCATTGCTCCCCAATAACCTATTCAGGAACCTCTTCGTATCCTCAATTGGCGAACCAAACACAATTACACCTTGTGGCATCGTGGGAGCAAACCTTTTCCATGCAGCCTCAAAATCATCATCAGAAGCCCTTCTATCAGTAGAGCTGTCTAATTCGAAAACACCGCACAATTTACGGCCCATAATCGACATTACCTTAAGTGTCAGCTCGTACTCCTTATCGCCATAAAACACACCCTTCAGGTACATAAAACCCAGTCGCTGAAGCCTCAATTGACTCACAGCATAACGAATTAGTGCAAGCACCTCTGCAACAGGCGATGCCGTAAGGAAGTACAGATTCTTTTTCCACACACGCACATCCGAAGATCCAGTAAAGGGAGAAAAGGCCACTACCTTTAACTTCTCAAGTTTCGAGGTGAGATGGAGAGTAGTCTCATCACCAAAAGGTCCCAGCACAATGGGCAGTTCATTACTATTTTCTTCACCCTCCCCAATCATCGTCTCAATAGTATTCATATGATTCCCACCACTCACAACGTGCACGAGCTCAACCTTTGTGCACACATTTGCCGGTAAATCATCATTATGCGCATGTAGCGAGGCATTGAAACCAGCAATGACGGGTTCATAGATTTTACTTGATATCTTAGAGCTGTACAACAAACTGTGCACTTTCACTGACACTTTACCACTGCTGTTACAGTCTTTATCAGCACATAAACCAGGAATAAGTAACAGCAGCGGTAACACAACCATGAGGAGATGACTGCAAGCCACTGCAGCGCCAAGTGGAGTAACAAGACGCATGAAGGAAGCCATAACACTGGTGACTTGACTTGAGGAATTCGTAAGTCTTAAAGGAGAGAAATGAGAGAATAATGATAATAATGATAATAGACAACAATAAAGTAAGGGCACGAAAGGGAGCAGAAGAGAGTGCAGTTGAAATTCAATTACACACAAGTGACTGTAACATTATGGCACGTGGTTGCATCCCACGTATCAGAAACATTATAAGGCGCCGAAACTCCCCATCGGTTACAAAATGGCATAAGTAATTTCTTACGCTGCGCAGTAGGGAATGCACCAAGTAGTGCTTCAATAAAAGCAACGGCCTGATAAGCGGCATCACTGAGAACTGCACCAATGGAACTCCCATCACTGCAAGAAACACTCGTATCTTCGTCATCAATAATTCGACGGTCCAGTCGCAATGTAGTAAATGTCCTTCCGAATGCAATAGCCAGTCTCACATATTTGGCTTGTCAAGTCCTGGAAAGTGATAAAAGAAGGAAAAGATATTAGTAAAAAAGATTTGTGTCAGTAGAGGGAAATAAACAGGAAATTACACACAAGGGTCAGTTGCTGAAAGCCATCATGGAATACAATGTTGTTATTAAAGTGACAAAAAACCATGCATTAATCAATCAGTAGCCATTCCCCAATCCATCAACGTGGTAGAGTGGTGACGGTATATCGAAACACAGATATATGCACACAAAAAGAAAAAAACAATAATCCATTTCAATATAATAGTAAAGGAAAGCAAAGTGAACACCACTGATATGTTGTACCAACAGCAACATTAGAAGTTAATAATACGGTGGCTCAACTGTCCAGCATGGTAACTTATAAATTCCCACCAAAAGAGGATATCAGTGCATTTTGCCTGACACCCGCTCACCGGGGGTGGAAAAGAACACATATCATAAACTATGGGCCGGAGCATCAGCAGTGATATGCATGCTCCGGTATCGCATAATAAAGGAAAAAAACTATTACCCATATACTTATTATTACCATAGGTTGGCAACGTCCTGAAACAAATTTATCAATTACCAAAAAAACACAAAGCACCCAACATGTGAGGAGGATGCTGCGCATACATAGTAATAGAGACAACCTAAAAAGAATATTATCGAAAACAATGAATCTAAAAAGAAACATGCACAGATCATGTATTGAACCTTATCCAATTATTCTGGCAATAACGGACACATATTACAATGCTTAGGGGAATATTTGCTGGTATCATCATCATCTGACCCATTCATCATGTACACAACACTGCAGCTGGATTGAATACAGGAGGAAGTTGAAGCTAAACTACACTCCTCAGGAACAGAGGCAACCAATCCAGGTGGGAAAGTTCCCGAGCGTCTATCAAAGGATTGTACACTGTCATGAGTATTCTTCGTCCCAAAATCCACAACACGACCAACCCTCGCGGCAAGCAGGCGAGTGACATTACGGCACGTGGTTGCATCCCACGTATCAGAAACATTATAAGGTAACGAAACTCCCCATCGGGTACAAAATGGCATAAGTAATTTCTTACGCTGCGCAGTAGGGAATGCACCAAGTAGTGCTTCAATAAAAGCAACAACCTGATGAGCGGCATCACTGAGAACTGCACCAATGGAACTCCCATCACTGCAAGAAACACTCGTATCTTCGTCATCAGCAACCTCATGGTCAAGTCGCAGTGTAGTAAATGTCCTTCCGGGTACCGCATTCAATTGGTACATCTCCACAGGTTTGGGTACACCACGCAATGGCACATCACCCAATGCAGTCACATTTAATTGCTCACGCTCCGAAGTACTCAATGAAAGGTATGTCGAACGTGTCAACAGCACCTGCCCGCCATTAGCAATGCTCTCAGTCCGTGCTGCCATATTCGATGTACGACCGTAAAAGTCATATCCTTTCGTCACTTCATCATGCCGAATATCACACAACCCGGTGTGGATTCCAACACGCACTCGCAGTCCATTCCACAACCGACTGTAAACATCAGGGTCAAGATGGCCAGTGGGTGGAACATAATCCCCATCATCTTCCGCACGCTGCCGCTCAAACTCACGATAAGACGTATCAAACACATCAGTCTTCCAATCATGTTCTAAAAAGCACCGCTGCAGGTCACACGCTAATTGCGCAGCAGCGAAAGGGCTCTTGCATGCAATCATAAAAGAATCTCCAACAGTCTTCACTTCATAGCATCCATACTTGGAAATCAATGTGCGAATTAGGCGGTGATGTGTTGCAACGGCATCAGGCATAAGCTCAGGGTGTGCTGCCCACTGCGCAGTGCTGCTCTCGATGTCAGTGAATATTAGCGTTACGGGGTCTGTCAATTCTTTTGGTGCGTTCTCGTTATCGCGAGTATCCCCACGCATACATTTCCGCATAAGCATTACTATCAGCACAAGTGCTATCAAACACAAAATGGTACCCACAATTGTGCCAATAAATTCTTCCTCAGTCATATTCAATCCATCTTTGTAGTAACGTATTGATGGTGTTGCTACTCCACTAACAGGAGGTACGGAAGGATTCAACACACGAGCCATGGACCACACGGAAATATGTGTCGCACCGTAATTCACAATGCAGTCTTTCGCTGATGACCAGCGGCTATTGGAACAACTGTCCTCAAAGGGTCCATACCACATGTCATCCGCTACAATTACAGACTGACTGAATATAGTGTTGATAAGCTCTTCTGAGTTCACACGCCCCATTTGCAACACAACACTTTCCATTGCACGTGCAGTCGCGTACCCAAGTAGCGCCAGTGGAGTCCATTTACTCTCATTCCCCACGTCCCTGTGAAATTCCTGAACCGTCTCGGATGTCGTATTGTTGTCTGCCCAGTGTGGTAGGCTTGTTGCGAATAGTAACCGCTCGGCAGCTTGCGGATGCTTTTTGAATACCTTCACAAACTCACTGTACAGCAGTGCCACATCGAAGAATAACACAAATACACGCACTTCCCTGTGATTGTCAAGATGCTCAGCAATTGCAGTAATATCAGCTTCAGTTAGACCAATAACGAGAACGAAACCGCTATGCGGTAACAAACTCTTCACACTTTCACCGTCGGTAACTTCGTCGAAAGCACCCAGCGACCCACCAAGTGCCCAAAAAGTCTTTCGAAGAACAGATTTTATTCCACGTGCATCACTACTGCGAACAATGGCATGCACACTCCCCCAGGAATTCGGAACCACAACACGCTCCACCATTACAAAAATCTGCTGCTCAATTGTTGGAGACAAATGCAACACATTCCTTCCGGGGTGTTTCAACCTGGGACTGAGAGGAATGGGATCAATAAATGTCATATCTGTCATCGACAGTAGCGCGTCATCCACAACACCGAACACGGCCGTCACAACACGCTCTTTAACCTCCTCTAACATGTTGTGCTTTGTCGCACTCGATGTCGAATTCAGTTCATGCAAAAAGAAGCGATCACCTTGACCCAATTGGCCCTTTCCAACAACGGGGGAGGCGCCATCGCGATATTCCTCTGTAATCCGCTGCGCCAATGGATTGTCTTCCAGTCGAAACATTATACCATTCAATGGGGCATACAGTTGTAAGAGATTCGTATAGCAGCGTGATGAAGCGAGAGTCACTACACCCTCCTTCACAGGATGTAGATTCCGATCAGTTCCCATCCTCTTCATGTAAACAACATTTCCACCTTGATTACATTTGCATGCAGCTCCACGCTGACCAGCCTTCCCCTCACATTCACCACCAAAATCACCAATCACAAGATCATCGATAACATACCGACGCTGGTTGTACAGAGAGTTCATGTAAGCTGTACGGTTGCACAGTAATTCACGACTTCCCAGTGTACGCCACAAGACCTCGCCTGTGATCCATCCGTGCACCATCAACTCTCCGTCAGTACTGTGCTGGTAAAAGTGACCCTTTTCATAATTGTGACCATTAAGTTTCCCATTTGTTTCCAGGTACTTCTCCATATCAGTCTGAAACTTCCGTACTGCTATGTATTCATTATCATTTGCAAGTGGACTCGGACCCGTCAGTATCACTCTCTCAGGCACAAAATTCTTTACGGCCAACTCCTTCACCCAACTGTTTTTGATAACATATTGAAGCATGGAAGGAATTAATATATAAGCACCTCTCAATTCATTGCTCCCTAAAAACTTCATCAGGAACCTCTTCGTATCCTCAATTGGCGAACCAAACACAATTACACCTTGTGGCATCGTGGGAGCAAACCTTTTCCATGCAGCCTCAAAATCATCATCAGAAGCCCTTCCATCAGTAGAGCTGTCTAATTCGAAAACACCGCACAATTTACGGCCCATAATCGACATTACCTTAAGTGTCAGCTTATACTCCTTATCGCCATAAAACACACCCTTCAGGTACATAAAACCCAGTCGCTGAAACCTCAATTGACTCACTGCATAACGAATTAGTGCAAGCACCTGTGCAACAGGCGATGCCGTAAGATAGTACAGGTTCTTTTTCCACACACGCACATCCGAAGATCCAGTAAAGGGAGAAAAGGCCACTATTTCAAACTTCTCAAGTTCCCTGGTGAGATGGAGAGTAGTCACATCACCAAAAGGTCCCAGCACAATGGGCAGTTCACTCTTATTTTGTACAGCAGCATCTCCATCAATTTTATTCTTTAAATATGAGACGTAATCCTCATCGCTTCTGGCATGAACATGTTCGACCTCTATGCACACATTTGCCGGCAAATCATCATTATGCGCATGTAGCGAGGCATTGAAACCAGCAATGACGGGTTCATAGATTTTACTTGATATCTTAAAGCTGTACAACAAATTATACACCCTCACCGTTACACTGCTACTGTTACAGTCTTTATCAGCACATAAACCAGGAATAAGTAACAGCAGCGGTAACACAACCATGAGGAGATGACTGCAAGCCACTGCAGCGCCAAGTGGAGTAACAAGACGCATGAAGGAAGCCATAACACTGGTGACTTGACTTGAGGAATTCGTAAGTCTTAAAGAAGAGAAATGAGAGAATAATGATAATAATGATAATAGACAACAATACTGTAAGGGCACGAAAGGGAGCAGAAGAGAGTGCAGTTGAAATTCAATTACACACAAGTGACTGTAACATTATGGCACGTGGTTGCATCCCACGTATCAGAAACATTATAAGGTGCCGAAACTCCCCATCGGTTACAAAATGGCATAAGTAATTTCTTACGCTGCGCAGTAGGGAATGCACCAAGTAGTGCTTCAATAAAAGCAACGGCCTGATGAGCGGCATCACTGAGAACTGCACCAATGGAACTCCCATCACTGCAAGAAACACTCGTATCTTCGTCATCAGCAACCTCATGGTCAAGTCGCAGTGTAGTAAATGTCCTTCCGAATGCAATAGCCAGCCTCACATATTTGGCTTGTCAAGTCCTGGAAAGTGATAAAAGAAGGAAAAGATATTAGTAAAAAAGATTTGTGTCAGTAGAGGGAAATAAACAGGAAATTACACACAAGGGTCAGTTGCTGAAAGCCATCATGGAATACAATGCTGTTATTAAAGTGACAAAAAACCATGCATTAATCAATCAGTAGCCATTCCCCAATCCATCAACGTGGTAGAGTGGTGACGGTATATCGAAACACATATACATATATATGCACACAAAAAGAAAAAAACAATAAACCATTTCAACATAATAGTAAAGGAAAGCAAAGTGAACAACACTGATATGTTGTACCAACAGCAACATTAGAAGTTAATAATACGGTGGCTCAACTGTCCAGCATGGTAACTTATAAATTCCCACCAAAAGAGGATATCAGTGCATTTTGCCTGACACCCACTCACCGGGGGTGGAAAAGAACACATATCATAAACTATGGGCCGGAGCATCAGTAGTAACATGAGTGCTACCGTGCCACATCTTAAAGGATTAAAAACAAGTAAACACACTAAGTTTATTATTATTAGAAGTCAATAACGTCCCTAAAAAAAATTAATCAACTAAGGAAAATTTTTAAAACCACCCAACATGTGAGGAGGATGCTGAGCATACATAGAAGTGGAAAATATAACCTAAAAAGAATATTATCGAAAACAATAAATCTAAAAAGAAACATGCACAGATCATGTATTGAACCTTACCCAATTATTCTGGCAATAATGGACACATATTACAATGCTTAGGGGAACATTTGCTGGTATCATCATCTGACCCATTCATCATGTACACAACACTGCAGCTGGATTGAATACAGGAGGAAGTTGAAGCTAAACTACACTCCTCAGAAACAGCATTTAAGAGGGGACGGGACGTGCTGGAGCGTCTATCAAAGGATTGTACACTGTCATGAGTATTCTTCGTCCCAAAATCCACAACACGACCAACCTTCGCGGCAAGCAGGCGAGTGACATTACGGCACGTGGTTGCATCCCACGTATCAGAAACATTACGAGGCGCCGAAACTCCCCATCGGTTACAAAATGGCATAAGTAATTTCTTACGCTGCGCAGTAGGGAATGCACCAAGTAGTGCTTCAACACAAGCAACAACCTGATAAGCGGCATCACTGAGAACTGCACCAATGGAACTCCCATCACTGCAAGAAACACTCGTATCTTCATCAATAATTCGACGGTCAAGTCGCAGTGTAGTAAATGTCCTTCCGGGTACCGCATTCAATTGGTACATCTCCACAGGTTTGGGTACACCACGCAATGGCACATCACCCAATGCAGTCACATTTAATTGCTCACGCTCCGAAGTACTCAATGAAAGGTATGTCGAACGTGTCAACAGCACCTGCCCGCCATTAGCAATGCTCTCAGCCCGTGCTGCCATATTCGATGTACGACCGTAAAAGTCATATCCTTTCGTCACTTCATCATGCCGAATATCACACAACCCGGTGTGGATTCCAACACGCACTCGCAGTCCATTCCACAACCGACTGTAAACATCAGGGTCAAGATGGCCAGTGGGTGGAACATAATCCCCATCATCTTCCGCACGCTGCCGCTCAAACTCACGATAAGACGTATCAAACACATCAGTCTTCCAATCATGTTCTAAAAAGCATCGTTGCAGGTCACATGCTAATTGCGTAGCAGCGAAAGGGCTCTTGCATGCAATCATAAAAGAATCTCCAACAGTCTTCACTTCATAGCATCCATACTTGGAAATCAATGTGCGAATTAGGCGGTGATGTGTTGCAACGGCATCAGGCATAAGCTCAGGGTGTGCTGCCCACTGCGCAGTGCTGCTCTCGATGTCAGTGAATATTAGCGTTACGGGGTCTGTCAATTCTTTTGGTGCGTTCTCGTTATCGCGAGTATCCCCACGCATACATTTCCGCATAAGCATTACTATCAGCACAAGTGCTATCAAACACAAAATGGTACCCACAATTGTGCCAATAAATTCTTCCTCAGTCATATTCAATCCATCTTTGTAGTAACGTATTGATGGTGTTGCTACTCCACTAACAGGAGGTACGGAAGGATTCAACACACGAGCCATGGACCACACGGAAATATGTGTCGCACCGTAATTCACAATGCAGTCTTTCGCTGATGACCAGCGGCTATTGGAACAACTGTCCTCAAAGGGTCCATACCACATGTCATCCGCTACAATTACAGACTGACTGAATATAGTGTTGATAAGCTCTTCTGAGTTCACACGCCCCATTTGCAACACAACACTTTCCATTGCACGTGCAGTCGCGTACCCAAGTAGCGCCAGTGGAGTCCATTTACTCTCATTCCCCACGTCCCTGTGAAATTCCTGAACCGTCTCGGATGTCGTATTGTTGTCTGCCCAGTGTGGTAGGCTTGTTGCGAATAGTAACCGCTCGGCAGCTTGCGGATGCTTTTTGAATACCTTCACAAACTCACTGTACAGCAGTGCCACATCGAAGAATAACACAAATACACGCACTTCCCTGTGATTGTCAAGATGCTCAGCAATTGCAGTAATATCAGCTTCAGTTAGACCAATAACGAGAACGAAACCGCTATGCGGTAACAAACTCTTCACACTTTCACCGTCGGTAACTTCGTCGAAAGCACCCAGCGACCCACCAAGTGCCCAAAAAGTCTTTCGAAGAACAGATTTTATTCCACGTGCATCACTACTGCGAACAATGGCATGCACACTCCCCCAGGAATTCGGAACCACAACACGCTCCACCATTACAAAAATCTGCTGTTCAATTGTTGGAGACAAATGCAACACATTCCTTCCGGGGTGTTTCAACCTGGGACTGAGAGGAATGGGATCAATAAATGTCATATCTGTCATCGACAGTAGCGCGTCATCCACAACACCGAACACAGCCGTCACAACACGCTCTTTAACCTCCTCTAACATGTTGTGCTTTGTCGCACTCGATGTCGAATTCAGTTCATGCAAAAAGAAGCGATCACCTTGACCCAATTGGCCCTTTCCAACAACGAGGGAGGCGCCATCGCGATATTCCTCTGTAATCCGCTGAGCCAATGGATTGTCTTCTAGTCGAAACATTATACCATTCAATGGGGCATACAGTTGTAAGAGATTCGTATAGCAGCGTGATGAAGCGAGAGTCACTACACCCTCCTTCACAGGATGTAGATTCCGATCAGTTCCCATCCTCTTCATGTAAACAACATTTCCACCTTGATTACATTTGCATGCAGCTCCACGCTGACCAGCCTTCCCCTCACATTCACCACCAAAATCACCAATCACAAGATCATCGATAACATACCGACGCTGGTTGTACAGAGAGTTCATGTAAGCTGTACGGTTGCACAGTAATTCACGACTTCCCAGTGTACGCCACAAGACCTCGCCTGTGATCCATCCGTGCACCATCAATTCTCCGTCAGTACTGTGCTGGTAAAAGTGACCCTTTTCATAATTGTGACCATTAAGTTTCCCATTTGTTTCCAGGTACTTCTCCATATCAGTCTGAAACTTCCGTACTGCTATGTATTCATTATCATTTGCAAGTGGAGTCAGACCCGTCAGTATCACTCTCTCAGGCACAAAATTCTTTACGGCCAACTTCTTCATCCAACTGTTTTTGATAACATATTGAAGCATGGAAGGAATTAATATATAAGCACCTCTCAATTCATTGCTCCCTAAAAACTTCAACAGGAACCTCTTCGTATCCTCAATTGGCGAACCAAACACAATTACACCTTGTGGCATCGTGGGAGCAAACCTCTTCCATGCAGCCTCAAAATCATCATCAGAAGCCCTTCCATCAGTAGAGCTGTCTAATTCGAAAACACCGCACAATTTACGGCCCATAATCGACATTACCTTAAGTGTCAGCTTATACTCCTTATCGCCATAAAACACACCCTTCAGGTACATAAAACCCAGTCGCTGAAGCCTCAATTGACTCACAGCATAACGAATTAGTGCAAGCACCTGTGCAATAGGTGATGCCGTAAGGAAGTACAGATTCTTTTTCCACACACGCACATCCGAAGATCCAGTAAAGGGAGAAAAGGCAACTACCTTCAACTCTTCAAGTTCCGAGGAAATATTACGAGTTTCCCAATCACCAAAAGGTCCCAGCACAATGGGCAGTTCACTCTTATTTTGTACAGCAGCATCTCCATCAATTTTATTCTTTAAATATGAGACGTAATCCTCATCACTTCTGGCATGAACATGTTCGACCTCTATGCACACATTTGCCGGTAAATCATCATTATGCGCATGTAGCGAGGCATTGAAACCAGCAATGACGGGTTCATAGATTGCTTTTGATACGTCGGAGCCGTACAACAAATTATACACCCTCACCGTTACACTGCTACTGTTACAGTCTTTATCAGCACATAAACCAGGAATAAGTAACAGCAGCGGTAACACAACCATGAGGAGATGACTGCAAGCCACTGCAGCGCCAAGTGGAGTAACAAGACGCATGAAGGAAGCCATAACACTGGTGACTTGACTTGATGAATTCGTAAGTCTTAAAGAAGAGAAATGAGAGAATAATGATAATAATGATAATAGACAACAATACTGTAAGGGCACGAAAGGGAGCAGAAGAGAGTGCAGTTGAAATTCAATTACACACAAGTGACTGTAACATTATGGCACGTGGTTGCATCCCACGTATCAGAAACATTATAAGGTGCCGAAACTCCCCATCGGTTACAAAATGGCATAAGTAATTTCTTACGCTGCGCAGTGGGGAATGCACCAAGTAGTGCTTCAATAAAAGCAACAACCTGATGAGCGGCATCACTGAGAACTGCACCAATGGAACTCCCATCACTGCAAGAAACACTCGTATCTTCGTCATCAGCAACCTCATGGTCAAGTCGCAGTGTAGTAAATGTCCTTCCGGGTACCGCATTCAATTGGTACATCTCCACAGGTTTGGGTACACCACGCAATGGCACATCACCCAATGCAGTCACATTTAATTGCTCACGCTCCGAAGTACTCAATGAAAGGTATGTCGAACGTGTCAACAGCACCTGCCCGCCATTAGCAATGCTCTCAGTCCGTGCTGCCATATTCGATGTACGACCGTAAAAGTCATATCCTTTCGTCACTTCATCATGCCGAATATCACACAACCCGGCGTGGATTCCAACACGCACTCGCAGTCCATTCCACAACCGACTGTAAACATCAGGGTCAAGATGGCCAGTGGGTGGAACATAATCCCCATCATCTTCCGCACGCTGCCGCTCAAACTCACGATAAGACGTATCAAACACATCAGTCTTCCAATCATGTTCTAAAAAGCATCGTTGCAGGTCACACGCTAATTGCGTAGCAGCGAAAGGGCTCTTGCATGCAATCATAAAAGAATCTCCAACAGTCTTCACTTCATAGCATCCATACTTGGAAATCAATGTGCGAATTAGGCGGTGATGTGTTGCAACGGCATCAGGCATAAGCTCAGGGTGTGCTGCCCACTGCGCAGTGCTGCTCTCGATGTCAGTGAATATTAGCGTTACGGGGTCTGTCAATTCTTTTGGTGCGTTCTCGTTATCGCGAGTATCCCCACGCATACATTTCCGCATAAGCATTACTATCAGCACAAGTGCTATCAAACAAAAAATGGTACCCACAATTGTGCCAATAAATTCTTCCTCAGTCATATTCAATCCATCTTTGTAGTAACGTATTGATGGTGTTGCTACTCCACTAACAGGAGGTACGGAAGGATTCAACACACGAGCCATGGACCACACGGAAATATGTGTCGCACCGTAATTCACAATGCAGTCTTTCGCTGATGACCAGCGGCTATTGGAACAACTGTCCTCAAAGGGTCCATACCACATGTCATCCGCTACAATTACAGACTGACTGAATATAGTGTTGATAAGCTCTTCTGAGTTCACACGCCCCATTTGCAACACAACACTTTCCATTGCACGTGCAGTCGCATACCCAAGCAGCGCCAGTGGAGTCCATTTACTCTGAATCCCCACGTCCCTGTGAAATTCCTGAACCGTCTCGGATGTCGTATTGTTGTCTGCCCAGTGTGGTAGGCTTGTTGCGAATAGTAACCGCTCGGCAGCTTGCGGATGCTTTTTGAATACCTTCACAAACTCACTGTACAGCAGTGCCACATCGAAGAATAACACAAATACACGCACTTCCCTGTGATTGTCAAGATGCTCAGCAATTGCAGTAATATCAGCTTCAGTTAGACCAATAACGAGAACGAAACCGCTATGCGGTAACAAACTCTTCACACTTTCACCGTCGGTAACTTCGTCGAAAGCACCCAGCGACCCACCAAGTGACCAAAAAGTCTTTCGAAGAACAGATTTTATTCCACGTGCATCACTACTGCGAACAATGGCATGCACACTCCCCCAGGAATTCGGAACCACAACACGCTCCACCATTACAAAAATCTGCTGTTCAATTGTTGGAGACAAATGCAACACATTCCTTCCGGGGTGTTTCAACCTGGGACTGAGAGGAATGGGATCAATAAATGTCATATCTGTCATCGACAGTAGCGCGTCATCCACAACACCGAACACAGCCGTCACAACACGCTCTTTAACCTCCTCTAACATGTTGTGCTTTGTCGCACTCGATGTCGAATTCAGTTCATGCAAAAAGAAGCGATCACCTTGACCCAATTGGCCCTTTCCAACAACGAGGGAGGCGCCATCGCGATATTCCTCTGTAATCCGCTGCGCCAATGGATTGTCTTCCAGTCGAAACATTATACCATTCAATGGGGCATACAGTTGTAAGAGATTCGTATAGCAGCGTGATGAAGCGAGAGTCACTACACCCTCCTTCACAGGATGTAGATTCCGATCAGTTCCCATCCTCTTCATGTAAACAACATTTCCACCTTGATTACATTTGCATGCAGCTCCACGCTGACCAGCCTTCCCCTCACATTCACCACCAAAATCACCAATCACAAGACCATCGATAACATACCGACGCTGGTTGTACAGAGAGTTCATGTAAGTTGTACGGTTGCACAGTAATTCACGACTTCCCAGTGTACGCCACAAGACCTCGCCTGTGATCCATCCGTGCAGCATCAATTCTCCGTCAGTACTGTGCTGGTAAAAGTGACCCTTTTCATAATTGTGACCATTAAGTTTCCACTTTTTTCCAGGTACTTCTCCATATCAGGCTGAAACTTCTGTACCGCTATGTATTCATTATCATTTGCAAGTGGACTCGGACCCGTCAGTATCACTCTCTCAGGCACAAAATTCTTTACGGCCAACTCCTTCATCCAACTGTTTTTGATAACATATTGAAGCATAGAAAGAATTAATATATAAGCACCTCTCAATTCATTGCTCCCTAAAAACTTCATCAGGAACCTCTTCGTATCCTCAATTGGCGAACCAAACACAATTACACCTTGTGGCATCGTGGGAGCAAACCTTTTCCATGCAGCCTCAAAATCATCATCAGAAGCCCTTCCATCAGTAGAGCTGTCTAATTCGAAAACACCGCACAATTTACGGCCCATAATCGACATTACCTTAAGTGTCAGCTTATACTCCTTATCGCCGAAAGA
Organism: Trypanosoma brucei brucei TREU927; assembly: GCF_000002445.2. NCBI lineage: Eukaryota > Euglenozoa > Kinetoplastea > Trypanosomatida > Trypanosomatidae > Trypanosoma > Trypanosoma brucei. Next base: position 2,320,179 of record NC_007281.1, on the reverse strand, counting down.
AACGCCCTTCAGGTACATAAAACCCAGTCGCTGAAGCCTCAATTGACTCACAGCATAACGAATTAGTGCAAGCACCTCTGCAACAGGCGATGCCGTAAGGAAGTACAGATTCTTTTTCCACACACGCACATCCGAAGATCCAGTAAAGGGAGAAAAGGCCACTATTTCAAACTTCTCAAGTTCCCTGGTGAGATGGAGAGTAGTCTCATCACCAAAAGGTCCCAGCACAATGGGCAGTTCACTCTTATTTTGTACAGCAGCGTCTCCATCAATTTTATTCTTTAAATATGAGACGTAATCCTCATCACTTCTGGCATGAACATGTTCGACCTCTATGCACACATTTGCCGGTAAATCATCATTATGCGCATGTAGCGAGGCATTGAAACCAGCAATGACGGGTTCATAGATTTTACTTGATATCTTAGAGCTGTACAACAAACTGTGCACTTTCACTGACACTTTACCACTGCTGTTACACTCCTCAGCACATAAACCAGGAATAAGTAACAGCAGCGGTAACACAACCATGAGGAGATGACTGCAAGCCACTGCAGCGCCAAGTGGAGTAACAAGACGCATGAAGGAAGCCATAACACTGGTGACTTGACTTGAGGAATTCGTAAGTCTTAAAGAAGAGAAATGAGAGAATAATGATAATAATGATAATAGACAACAATACTGTAAGGGCACGAAAGGGAGCAGAAGAGAGTGCAGTTGAAATTCAATTACACACAAGTAACTGTAACATTATGGCACGTGGTTGCATCCCACGTATCAGAAACATTACGAGGCGCCGAAACTCCCCATCGGTTACAAAATGGCATAAATAATTTCTTACGCTGCGCAGTGGGGAATGCACCAAGTAGTGCTTCAATAAAAGCAACGGCCTGATAAGCGGCATCACTGAGAACTGCACCAATGGAACTCCCATCACTGCAAGAAACACTCGTATCTTCGTCATCAGCAACCTCATGGTTAAGTCGCAGTGTAGTAAATGTCCTTCCGAATGCAATAGCCAGCCTCACATATTTGGCTTGTCAAGTCCTGGAAAGTGATAAAAGAAGGAAAAGATATTAGTAAAAAAGATTTGTGTCAGTAGAGGGAAATAAACAGGAAATTACACACAAGGGTCAGTTGCTGAAAGCCATCATGGAATACAATGTTGTTATTAAAGTGACAAAAAACCATGCATTAATCAATCAGTAGCCATTCCCCAATCCATCAACGTGGTAGAGTGGTGACGGTATATCGAAACACATATACATATATATGCACAAAAAGAAAAAAACAATAAACCATTTCAATATAATAGTAAAGGAAAGCAAAGTGAACAACACTGATATGTTGTACCAACAGCAACGTTAGAAGTTAATAATACGGTGGCTCAACTGTCCAGCATGGTAACTTATAAATTCCCACCAAAAGAGGATATCAGTGCATTTTGCCTGACACCCACTCACCGGGGGTGGAAAAGAACACATATCATAAACTATGGGCCGGAGCATCAGTAGTAACATGAGTGCTACCGTGCCACATCTTAAAGGATTAAAAACAAGTAAACACACTAAGTTTATTATTATTAGAGGTCAATAACGTCCCTAAAAAAAATTAATCAATTAAGGAAAAATTTTAAAACCACCCAACATGTGAGGAGGATGCTGAGCATACATAGAAGTGGAAAATATAACCTAAAAAGAATATTATCGAAAACATCCAATATCTAAAAAGAAACATGCACAGATCATGTATTGAACCTTATCCAATTATTCTGGCAATAATGGACACATATTGCAATGCCTAGGGGAATATTTGCTGGTATCATCATCATCTGGCCCATTCATCATGTACACAACACTGCAGCTGGATTGAATACAGGTAGAAGTTGAAGCTAAACTACCCTCCTCAGAAACAGAGGCAACCAATCCAGGTGGGAAAGTTCCCGAGCGTCTTTCAGAGAATTGTACACTGTCATGAGTATTCTTCGTCCCAAAATCCACAACACGACCAACCTTCGCGGCAAGCAGGCGAGTAACATTATGGCACGTGGTTGCATCCCACGTATCAGAAACATTATAAGGTAACGAAACTCCCCATCGGTTACAAAATGGCATAAGTAATTTCTTACGCTGCGCAGTAGGGAATGCACCAAGTAGTGCTTCAATAAAAGCAACAACCTGATGAGCGGCATCACTGAGAACTGCACCAATGGAACTCCCATCACTGCAAGAAACACTCGTATCTTCGTCATCAGCAACCTCATGGTCAAGTCGCAGTGTAGTAAATGTCCTTCCGGGTACCGCATTCAATTGGTACATCTCCACAGGTTTGGGTACACCACGCAATGGCACATCACCCAATGCAGTCACATTTAATTGCTCACGCTCCGAAGTACTCAATGAAAGGTATGTCGAACGTGTCAACAGCACCTGCCCGCCATTAGCAATGCTCTCAGTCCGTGCTGCCATATTCGATGTACGACCGTAAAAGTCATATCCTTTCGTCACTTCATCATGCCGAATATCACACAACCCGGTGTGAATTCCAACACGCACTCGCAGTCCATTCCACAACCGACTGTAAACATCAGGGTCAAGATGGCCAGTGGGTGGAACATAATCCCCATCATCTTCCGCACGCTGCCGCTCAAACTCACGATAAGACGTATCAAACACATCAGTCTTCCAATCATGTTCTAAAAAGCATCGTTGCAGGTCACACGCTAATTGCGTAGCAGCGAAAGGGCTCTTGCATGCAATCATAAAAGAATCTCCAACAGTCTTCACTTCATAGCATCCATACTTGGAAATCAATGTGCGAATTAGGCGGTGATGTGTTGCAACGGCATCAGGCATAATCTCAGGGTGTGCTGCCCACTGCGCAGTGCTGCTCTCGATGTCAGTGAATATTAGCGTTACGGGGTCTGTCAATTCTCTTGGTGCGTTCTCGTTATCGCGAGTATCCCCACGCATACATTTCCGCATAAGCATTACTATCAGCACAAGTGCTATCAAACACAAAATGGTACCCACAATTGTGCCAATAAATTCTTCCTCAGTCATATTCAATCCATCTTTGTAGTAACGTATTGATGGTGTTGCTACTCCACTAACAGGAGGTACGGAAGGATTCAACACACGAGCCATGGACCACACGGAAATATGTGTCGCACCGTAATTCACAATGCAGTCTTTCGCTGATGACCAGCGGCTATTGGAACAACTGTCCTCAAAAGGTCCATACCACATGTCATCCGCTACAATTACAGACTGACTGAATATAGTGTTGATAAGCTCTTCTGAGTTCACACGCCCCATTTGCAACACAACACTTTCCATTGCACGTGCAGTCGCATACCCAAGCAGCGCCAGTGGAGTCCATTTACTCTCATTCCCCACGTCCCTGTGAAATTCCTGAACCGTCTCGGATGTCGTATTGTTGTCTGCCCAGTGTGGTAGGCTTGTTGCGAATAGTAACCGCTCGGCAGCTTGCGGATGCTTTTTGAATACCTTCACAAACTCACTGTACAGCAGTGCCACATCGAAGAATAACACAAATACACGCACTTCCCTGTGATTGTCAAGATGCTCAGCAATTGCAGTAATATAAGCTTCAGTTAGACCAATAACGAGAACGAAACCGCTATGCGGTAACAAACTCTTCACACTTTCACCGTCGGTAACTTCGTCGAAAGCACCCAGCGACCCACCAAGTGCCCAAAAAGTCTTTCGAAGAACAGATTTTATTCCACGTGCATCACTACTGCGAACAATGGCATGCACACTCCCCCAGGAATTCGGAACCACAACACGCTCCACCATTACAAAAATCTGCTGCTCAATTGTTGGAGACAAATGCAACACATTCCTTCCGGGGTGTTTCAACCTGGGACTGAGAGGAATGGGATCAATAAATGYCATATCTGTCATCGACAGTAGCGCGTCATCCACAACACCGAACACGGCCGTCACAACACGCTCTTTAACCTCCTCTAACATGTTGTGCTTTGTCGCACTCGATGTCGAATTCAGTTCATGCAAAAAGAAGCGATCACCTTGACCCAATTGGCCCTTTCCAACAACGRGGGAGGCGCCATCGCGATATTCCTCTGTAATCCGCTGMGCCAATGGATTGTCTTCCAGTCGAAACATTATACCATTCAATGGGGCATACAGTTGTAAGAGATTCGTATAGCAGCGTGATGAAGCGAGAGTCACTACACCCTCCTTCACAGGATGTAGATTCCGATCAGTTCCCATCCTCTTCATGTAAACAACATTTCCACCTTGATTACATTTGCATGCAGCTCCACGCTGACCAGCCTTCCCCTCACATTCACCACCAAAATCACCAATCACAAGATCATCGATAACATACCGACGCTGGTTGTACAGAGAGTTCATGTAAGCTGTACGGTTGCACAGTAATTCACGACTTCCCAGTGTACGCCACAAGACCTCGCCTGTGATCCATCCGTGCACCATCAATTCTCCGTCAGTACTGTGATCATAAAAGTGACCCTTTTCATAATTGTGACCATTAAGTTTCCCATTTTTTTCCAGGTACTTCTCCATATCAGTCTGAAACTTCCGTACTGCTATGTATTCATTATCATTTGCAAGTGGAGTCAGACCCGTCAGTATCACTCTCTCAGGCACAAAATTCTTTACGGCCAACTTCTTCATCCAACTGTTTTTGATAACATATTGAAGCATAGAAGGAATTAATATATAAGCACCTCTCAATTCATTGCTCCCTAAAAACTTCAACAGGAACCTCTTCGTATCCTCAATTGGCGAACCAAACACAATTACACCTTGTGGCATCGTGGGAGCAAACCTTTTCCATGCAGCCTCAAAATCATCATCAGAAGCCCTTCCATCAGTAGAGCTGTCTAATTCGAAAACACCGCACAATTTACGGCCCATAATCGACATTACCTTAAGTGTCAGCTTATACTCCTTATCGCCATAAAACACACCCTTCAGGTACATAAAACCCAGTCGCTGAAGCCTCAATTGACTCACTGCATAACGAATTAGTGCAAGCACCTGTGCAACAGGCGATGCCGTAAGGAAGTACAGATTCTTTTTCCACACACGCACATCCGAAGATCCAGTAAAGGGAGAAAAGGCAACTACCTTCAACTCTTCAAGTTCCGAGGAAATATTACGAGTTTCCCAATCACCAAAAGGTCCCAGCACAATGGGCAGTTCATTCATATTTCCTTTGTCTTCTTCAACAATCCTATTTATATTCCCAACCTCAATAACATTGCCATCGTGATGCACATATTTCACCTCTATGCACACATTTGCCGGTAAATCCCCTTTGTGCGCTTCGATAGAGGCATTGAAACCAGCAATGACGGGTTCATAGATTGCTTTTGATACGTCGGAACCGTACAACAAATTATACACCCTCACCGTTACACTGCTACTGTTACAGTCTTTATCAGCACATAAACCAGGAATAAGTAACAGCAGCGGTAACACAACCATGAGGAGATGACTGCAAGCCACTGCAGCGCCAAGTGGAGTAACAAGACGCATGAAGGAAGCCATAACACTGGTGACTTGACTTGAGGAATTCGTAAGTCTTAAAGGAGAGAAATGAGAGAATAATAATAATAATGATAATAGACAACAATAAAGTAAGGGCACGAAAGGGAGCAGAAGAGAGTGCAGTTGAAATTCAATTACACACAAGTGACTGTAACATTACGGCACGTGGTTGCATCCCACGTATCAGAAACATTACGAGGCGCCGAAACTCCCCATCGGTTACAAAATGGCATAAGTAATTTCTTACGCTGCGCAGTAGGGAATGCACCAAGTAGTGCTTCAATAAAAGCAACGGCCTGATAAGCGGCATCACTGAGAACTGCACCAATGGAACTCCCATCACTGCAAGAAACACTCGTATCTTCGTCATCAGCAACCTCATGGTTAAGTCGCAGTGTAGTAAATGTCCTTCCGAATGCAATAGCCAGTCTCACATATTTGGCTTGTCAAGTCCTGGAAAGTGATAAAAGAAGGAAAAGATATTAGTAAAAAAGATTTGTGTCAGTAGAGGGAAATAAACAGGAAATTGTACACAAGGGTCAGTTGCTGAAAGCCATCATGGAATACAATGTTGTTATTAAAGTGACAAAAAACCATGCATTAATCAATCAGTAGCCATTCCCCAATCCATCAACGTGGTAGAGTGGTGACGGTATATCGAAACACATATACAGATATATGCACACAAAAAGAAAAAAACAATAAACCATTTCAACATAATAGTAAAGGAAATCAAAGTGAACGACACTGATATGTTGTACCAACAGCAACATTAGAAGTTAATAATACGGTGGCTCAACTGTCCAGCATGGTAACTTATAAATTCCCACCAAAAGAGGATATCAGTGCATTTTGCCTGACACCCACTCACCGGGGGTGGAAAAGAACACATATCATAAACTATGGGCCGGAGCATCAGCAGTGATATGCATGCTCCGGTATCGCATAATAAAGGAAAAACGAAAAGCGCTTACCGCTAAACGTATTAAAATAAAAGATTGCCAACAGCATTTCAAGAAATTTCTTTCATCAGAGGGATAATAAAACCACCCAACATGTGAGGAGGATGCTGAGCACACATAGTAATAGAGACAACCTAAAAAGAATATTATCGAAAAAATCTAATATCGAAAAAGAAACATGCACAGATCATGTATTGAACCTTATCCAATTATTCTGGCAATAACGGACGCATATTGCAATGCTTAGGGGAACATTTGCTGGTATCATCATCATCTGGCCCATTCATCATGTACACAACACTGCAGCTGGATTGAATACAGGTAGAAGTTGAAGCTAAACTACCCTCCTCAGGAACAGAGGCAACCAATCCAGGTGGGAAAGTTCCCGAGCGTCTATCAAAGGATTGTACACTGTCATGAGTATTCTTCGTCCCAAAATCCACAACACGACCAACCCTCGCGGCAAGCAGGCGAGTAACATTACGGCACGTGGTTGCATCCCACGTATCAGAAACATTATAAGGTAACGAAACTCCCCATCGGTTACAAAATGGCATAAGTAATTTCTTATGCTGCGCAGTAGGGAATGCACCAAGTAGTGCTTCAATAAAAGCAACGGCCTGATGAGCGGCATCACTGAGAACTGCACCAATGGAACTCCCATCACTGCAAGAAACACTCGTATCTTCGTCATCAGCAACCTCATGGTCAAGTCGCAGTGTAGTAAATGTCCTTCCGGGTACCGCATTCAATTGGTACATCTCCACAGGTTTGGGTACACCACGCAATGGCACATCACCCAATGCAGTCACATTTAATTGCTCACGCTCCGAAGTACTCAATGAAAGGTATGTCGAACGTGTCAACAGCACCTGCCCGCCATTAGCAATGCTCTCAGTCCGTGCTGCCATATTCGATGTACGACCGTAAAAGTCATATCCTTTCGTCACTTCATCATGCCGAATATCACACAACCCGGTGTGAATTCCAACACGCACTCGCAGTCCATTCCACAACCGACTGTAAACATCAGGGTCAAGATGGCCAGTGGGTGGAACATAATCCCCATCATCTTCCGCACGCTGCCGCTCAAACTCACGATAAGACGTATCAAACACATCAGTCTTCCAATCATGTTCTAAAAAGCACCGCTGCAGGTCACACGCTAATTGCGTAGCAGCGAAAGGGCTCTTGCATGCAATCATAAAAGAATCTCCAACAGTCTTCACTTCATAGCATCCATACTTGGAAATCAATGTGCGAATTAGGCGGTGATGTGTTGCAACGGCATCAGGCATAAGCTCAGGGTGTGCTGCCCACTGCGCAGTGCTGCTCTCGATGTCAGTGAATATTAGCGTTACGGGGTCTGTCAATTCTTTTGGTGCGTTCTCGTTATCGCGAGTATCCCCACGCATACATTTCCGCATAAGCATTACTATCAGCACAAGTGCTATCAAACACAAAATGGTACCCACAATTGTGCCAATAAATTCTTCCTCAGTCATATTCAATCCATCTTTGTAGTAACGTATTGATGGTGCTGCTACTCCACTAACAGGAGGTACGGAAGGATTCAACACACGAGCCATGGACCACACGGAAATATGTGTCGCACCGTAATTCACAATGCAGTCTTTCGCTGATGACCAGCGGCTATTGGAACAACTGTCCTCAAAGGGTCCATACCACATGTCATCCGCTACAATTACAGACTGACTGAATATAGTGTTGATAAGCTCTTCTGAGTTCACACGCCCCATTTGCAACACAACACTTTCCATTGCACGTGCAGTCGCATACCCAAGCAGCGCCAGTGGAGTCCATTTACTCTCATTCCCCACGTCCCTGTGAAACTCCTGAACCGTCTCGGATGTCGTATTGTTGTCTGCCCAGTGTGGTAGGCTTGTTGCGAATAGTAACCGCTCGGCAGCTTGCGGATGCTTTTTGAATACCTTCACAAACTCACTGTACAGCAGTGCCACATCGAAGAATAACACAAATACACGCACTTCCCTGTGATTGTCAAGATGCTCAGCAATTGCAGTAATATCAGCTTCAGTTAGACCAATAACGAGAACGAAGCCGCTATTCGGTAACAAACTCTTCACACTTTCACTGTCGGTAACTTCGTCGAAAGCACCCAGCGACCCACCAAGTGCCCAAAAAGTCTTTCGAAGAACAGATTTTATTCCACGTGCATCACTACTGCGAACAATGGCATGCACACTCCCCCAGGAATTCGGAACCACAACACGCTCCACCATTACAAAAATCTGCTGTTCAATTGTTGGAGACAAATGCAACACATTCCTTCCGGGGTGTTTCAACCTGGGACTGAGAGGAATGGGATCAATAAATGTCATATCTGTCATCGACAGTAGCGCGTCATCCACAACACCGAACACGGCCGTCACAACACGCTCTTTAACCTCCTCTAACATGTTGTGCTTTGTCGCACTCGATGTCGAATTCAGTTCATGCAAAAATAAGCGATCACCTTGACCCAATTGGCCCTTTCCAACAACGGGGGAGGCGCCATCGCGATATTCCTCTGTAATCCGCTGCGCCAATGGATTGTCTTCTAGTCGAAACATTATACCATTCAATGGGGCATACAGTTGTAAGAGATTCGTATAGCAGCGTGATGAAGCGAGAGTCACTACACCCTCCTTCACAGGATGTAGATTCCGATCAGTTCCCATCCTCTTCATGTAAACAACATTTCCACCTTGATTACATTTGCATGCAGCTCCACGCTGACCAGCCTTCCCCTCACATTCACCACCAAAATCACCAATCACAAGATCATCGATAACATACCGACGCTGGTTGTACAGAGAGTTCATGTAAGTTGTACGGTTTTTCAGTAATTCACGACTTCCCAGTGTACGCCACAAGACCTCGCCTGTGATCCATCCGTGCAGCATCAATTCTCCGTCAGTACTGTGCTGGTAAAAGTGACCCTTTTCATAATTGTGACCATTAAGTTTCCCATTTTTTTCCAGGTACTTCTCCATAACAGGCTGAAACTTCCGTACCGCTATGTATTCATTATCATTTGCAAGTGGACTCGGACCCGTCAGTATCACTCTCTCAGGCACAAAATTCTTTACGGCCAACTCCTTCACCCAACTGTTTTTGATAACATATTGAAGCATGGAAGGAATTAATATATAAGCACCTCTCAATTCATTGCTCCCTAAAAACTTCATCAGGAACCTCTTCGTATCCTCAATTGGCGAACCAAACACAATTACACCTTGTGGCATCGTGGGAGCAAACCTTTTCCATGCAGCCTCAAAATCATCATCAGAAGCCCTTCCATCAGTAGAGCTGTCTAATTCGAAAACACCGCACAATTTACGGCCCATAATCGACATTACCTTAAGTGTCAGCTTATACTCCTTATCGCCATAAAACACACCCTTCAGGTACATAAAACCCAGTCGCTGAAACCTCAATTGACTCACAGCGTAACGAATTAGTGCAAGCACCTCTGCAACAGGCGATGCCGTAAGGAAGTACAGATTCTTTTTCCACACACGCACATCCGAAGATCCAGTAAAGGGAGAAAAGGCCACTATTTCAAACTTCTCAAGTTCCCTGGTGAGATGGAGAGTAGTCACATCACCAACAGGTCCCAGCACAATGGGCAGTTCACTCTTATTATGTACAGCAGCATCTCCATCAATTTTATCCTTTAAATATGAGACGTAATCCTCATCGCTTCTGGCATGAACATGTTCGACCTCTATGCACACATTTGCCGGCAAATCATCATTATGCGCATGTAGCGAGGCATTGAAACCAGCAATGACGGGTTCATAGATTTTACTTGATATCTTAGAGCTGTACAACAAATTATACACCCTCACCGTTACACTGCTACTGTTACAGTCTTTATCAGCACATAAACCAGGAATAAGTAACAGCAGCGGTAACACAACCATGAGGAGATGACTGCAAGCCACTGCAGCGCCAAGTGGAGTAACAAGACGCATGAAGGAAGCCATAACACTGGTGACTTGACTTGAGGAATTCGTAAGTCTTAAAGGAGAGAAATGAGAGAATAATAATAATAATGATAATAGACAACAATAAAGTAAGGGCACGAAAGGGAGCAGAAGAGAGTGCAGTTGAAATTCAATTACACACAAGTGACTGTAACATTACGGCACGTGGTTGCATCCCACGTATCAGAAACATTACGAGGCGCCGAAACTCCCCATCGGTTACAAAATGGCATAAGTAATTTCTTACGCTGCGCAGTAGGGAATGCACCAAGTAGTGCTTCAATAAAAGCAACGGCCTGATAAGCGGCATCACTGAGAACTGCACCAATGGAACTCCCATCACTGCAAGAAACACTCGTATCTTCGTCATCAGCAACCTCATGGTTAAGTCGCAGTGTAGCAAATGTCCTTCCAAATGCAATAGCCAGTCTCACATATTTGGCTTGTCAAGTCCTGGAAAGTGATAAAAGAAGGAAAAGATATTAGTAAAAAAGATTTGTGTCAGTAGAGGGAAATAAACAGGAAATTGTACACAAGGGTCAGTTGCTGAAAGCCATCATGGAATACAATGTTGTTATTAAAGTGACAAAAAACCATGCATTAATCAATCAGTAGCCATTCCCCAATCCATCAACGTGGTAGAGTGGTGACGGTATATCGAAACACATATACAGATATATGCACACAAAAAGAAAAAAACAATAAACCATTTCAACATAATAGTAAAGGAAAGCAAAGTGAACAACACTGATATGTTGTACCAACAGCAACATTAGAAGTTAATAATACGATGGCTTATCTGTCCAGCACGGGAATGCATCGATTTTCATTAATATAGGAGGTCAGTGCATTTTTCCTGACACCCGCTCACCGGAAGTGGGAAACAAGAAAAATAACGCTTCACACAGTGAGAGTATGGAGAAAATAAGTACATCCCCCACTTTATAACAACAAACGAAAAGTGGGTTTGCTTCAATAAGTGCTTTAATCACTAGCTAGGCGGAACACACGAATATGGAAAGCACCCAACATGTGAGGAGGATACCGTGTATACATAGAAGTGAAAAATATAACCTAAAAAGAATATTATCGAAAACATCCAATATCGAAAAAGAAACATGCACAGATCATGTATTGAACCTTATCCAATTATTCTGGCAATAATGGACACATATTTCAATGCTTAGGGGAATATTTGCTGGTATCATCATCATCTGGCACATTCATATATATAATACTGCAGCTGGATTGAATACAGGTAGAAGTTGAAGGGATGCTTACGAGATCAACAGCGGCAGCTAACCTGGACGGAAAAGTTCCCGAGCGTCTATCAAAGGATTGTACACTGTCATGAGTATTCTTCGTCCCAAAATCCACAACACGACCAACCCTCGCGGCAAGCAGGCGAGTAACATTACGGCACGTGGTTGCATCCCACGTATCAGAAACATTATAAGGCGCCGAAACTCCCCATCGGTTACAAAATGGCATAAGTAATTTCTTATGCTGCGCAGTAGGGAATGCACCAAGTAGTGCTTCAATAAAAGCAACGGCCTGATGAGCGGCATCACTGAGAACTGCACCAATGGAACTCCCATCACTGCAAGAAACACTCGTATCTTCGTCATCAGCAACCTCATGGTTAAGTCGCAGTGTAGCAAATGTCCTTCCAAATGCAATAGCCAGCCTCACATATTTGGCTTGTCAAGTCCTGGAAAGTGATAAAAGAAGGAAAAGATATTAGTAAAAAAGATTTGTGTCAGTAGAGGGAAATAAACAGGAAATTGTACACAAGGGTCAGTTGCTGAAAGCCATCATGGAATACAATGTTGTTATTAAAGTGACAAAAAACCATGCATTAATCAATCAGTAGCCATTCCCCAATCCATCAACGTGGTAGAGTGGTGACGGTATATCGAAACACATATACAGATATATGCACACAAAAAGAAAAAAACAATAAACCATTTCAACATAATAGTAAAGGAAAGCAAAGTGAACAACACTGATATGTTGTACCAACAGCAACATTAGAAGTTAATAATACGATGGCTTATCTGTCCAGCACGGGAATGCATCGATTTTCATTAATATAGGAGGTCAGTGCATTTTGCCTGACACCCGCTCACCGGAAGTGGGAAACAAGAAAAATAACGCTTCACACAGTGAGAGTATGGAGAAAATAAGTACATCCCCCACTTTATAACAACAAACGAAAAGTGGGTTTGCTTCAATAAGTGCTTTAATCACTAGCTAAGCGGAACACACGAATATGGAAAGCACCCAACATGTGAGGAGGATACCGTGTATACATAGAAGTGGAAAATATAACCTAAAAAGAATATTATCGAAAACATCCAATATCGAACAAGAAACATGCACAGATCTTTCATTGAACCTTATCCAATTATTCTGGCAATAATGGACACATATTTCAATGCTTAGGGGAATATTTGCTGGTATCATCATCATCTGGCACATTCATATATATAATACTGCAGCTGGATTGAATACAGGTAGAAGTTGAAGGGATGCTTACGAGATCAACAGCGGCAGCTAACCTGGACGGAAAAGTTCCCGAGCGTCTTTCAGAGAATTGTACACTGTCATGAGTATTCTTCGTCCCAAAATCCACAACACGACCAACCCTCGCGGCAAGCAGGCGAGTAACATTACGGCACGTGGTTGCATCCCACGTATCAGAAACATTATAAGGTAACGAAACTCCCCATCGGTTACAAAATGGCATAAGTAATTTCTTATGCTGCGCAGTAGGGAATGCACCAAGTAGTGCTTCAACGCAAGCAACAACCTGTTGAGCGGCATCACTGAGAACTGCACCAATGGAACTCCCATCACTGCAAGAAACACTCGTATCTTCGTCATCAGCAACCTCATGGTCAAGTCGCAGTGTAGTAAATGTCCTTCCGGGTACCGCATTCAATTGGTACATCTCCACAGGTTTGGGTACACCACGCAATGGCACATCACCCAATGCAGTCACATTTAATTGCTCACGCTCCGAAGTACTCAATGAAAGGTATGTCGGACGTGTCAACAGCACCTGCCCCCCATTAGCAATGCTCTCAGTCCGTGCTGCCATATTCGATGTACGACCGTAAAAGTCATATCCTTTCGTCACTTCATCATGCCGAATATCACACAACCCGGTGTGAATTCCAACACGCACTCGCAGTCCATTCCACAACCGACTGTAAACATCAGGGTCAAGATGGCCAGTGGGTGGAACATAATCCCCATCATCTTCCGCACGCTGCCGCTCAAACTCACGATAAGACGTATCAAACACATCAGTCTTCCAATCATGTTCTAAAAAGCATCGTTGCATGTCACACGCTAATTGCGTAGCAGCGAAAGGGCTCTTGCATGCAATCATAAAAGAATCTCCAACAGTCTTCACTTCATAGCATCCATACTTGGAAATCAATGAGCGAATTAGGCGGTGATGTGTTGCAACGGCATCAGGCATAAGCTCAGGGTGTGCTGCCCACTGCGCAGTGCTGCTCTCGATGTCAGTGAATATTAGCGTTACGGGGTCTGTCAATTCTCTTGGTGCGTTCTCGTTATCGCGAGTATCCCCACGCATACATTTCCGCATAAGCATTACTATCAGCACAAGTGCTATCAAACACAAAATGGTACCCACAATTGTGCCAATAAATTCTTCCTCAGTCATATTCAATCCATCTTTGTAGTAACGTATTGATGGTGTTGCTACTCCACTAACAGGAGGTACGGAAGGATTCAACACACGAGCCATGGACCACACGGAAATATGTGTCGCACCGTAATTCACAATGCAGTCTTTCGCTGATGACCAGCGGCTATTGGAACAACTGTCCTCAAAGGGTCCATACCACATGTCATCCGCTACAATTACAGACTGACTGAATATAGTGTTGATAAGCTCTTCTGAGTTCACACGCCCCGTTTGCAACACAACACTTTCCATTGCACGTGCAGTCGCATACCCAAGTAGCGCCAGTGGAGTCCATTTACTCTCATTCCCCACGTCCCTGTGAAATTCCTGAACCGTCTCGGATGTCGTATTGTTGTCTGCCCAGTGTGGTAGGCTTGTTGCGAATAGTAACCGCTCGGCAGCTTGCGGATGCTTTTTGAATACCTTCACAAACTCACTGTACAGCAGTGCCACATCGAAGAATAACGCAAATACACGCACTTCCCTGTGATTGTCAAGATGCTCAGCAATTGCAGTAATATCAGCTTCAGTCAGACCAATAACGAGAACGAAGCCGCTATGCGGCAACAAACTCTTCACACTTTCACCGTCGGTAACTTCGTCGAAAGCACCCAGCGACCCACCAAGTGCCCAAAAAGTCTTTCGAAGAACAGATTTTATTCCACGTGCATCACTACTGCGAACAATGGCATGCACACTCCCCCAGGAATTCGGAACCACAACACGCTCCACCATTACAAAAATCTGCTGCTCAATTGTTGGAGACAAATGCAACGCATTCCTTCCGGGGTGTTTCAACCTGGGACTGAGAGGAATGGGATCAATAAATGTCATATCTGTCATCGACAGTAGCGCATCATCCACAACACCGAACACAGCCGTCACAACACGCTCTTTAACCTCCTCTAACATGTTGTGCTTTGTCGCACTCGATGTCGAATTCAGTTCATGCAAAAAGAAGCGATCACCTTGACCCAATTGGCCCTTTCCAACAACGAGGGAGGCGCCATCGCGATATTCCTCTGTAATCCGCTGCGCCAATGGATTGTCTTCTAGTCGAAACATTATACCATTCAATGGGGCATACAGTTGTAAGAGATTCGTATAGCAGCGTGATGAAGCGAGAGTCACTACACCCTCCTTCACAGGATGTAGATTCCGATCAGTTCCCATCCTCTTCATGTAAACAACATTTCCACCTTGATTACATTTGCATGCAGCTCCACGCTGACCAGCCTTCCCCTCACATTCACCACCAAAATCACCAATCACAAGATCATCGATAACATACCGACGCTGGTTGTACAGAGAGTTCATGTAAGTTGTACGGTTTTTCAGCGATTCACGACTTCCCAGTGTACGCCACAAGACCTCGCCCACAATCCATCCGTGCACCATCAATTCTCCGTCAGTACTGTGATCATAAAAGTGACCCTTTTCATAATTGTGACCATTAAGTTTCCCATTTGTTTCCAGGTACTTCTCCATATCAGTCTGAAACTTCCGTACTGCTATGTATTCATTATCATTTGCAAGTGGACTCGGACCCGTCAGTATCACTCTCTCAGGCACAAAATTCTTTACGGCCAACTCCTTCATCCAACTGTTTATAATAACATATTGAAGCATAGAAGGAATTAATATATAAGCACCTCTCAATTCATTGCTCCCCAAAAACTTCAACAGGAACCTCTTCGTATCCTCAATTGGCGAACCAAACACAATTACACCTTGTGGCATCGTGGGAGCAAACCTTTTCCATGCAGCCTCAAAATCATCATCAGAAGCCCTTCCATCAGTAGAGCTGTCTAATTCGAAAACACCGCACAATTTACGGCCCATAATCGACATTACCTTAAGTGTCAGCTTATACTCCTTATCGCCGAAAGAAACGCCCTTCAGGTACATAAAACCCAGTCGCTGAAGCCTCAATTGACTCACAGCATAACGAATTAGTGCAAGCACCTCTGCAACAGGCGATGCCGTAAGGAAGTACAGACTCTTTTTCCACACACGCACATCCGAAGATCCAGTAAAGGGAGAAAAGGCCACTATTTCAAACTTCTCAAGTTCCCTGGTGAGATGGAGAGTAGTCTCATCACCAACAGGTCCCAGCACAATGGGCAGTTCACTCTTATTTTGTACAGCAGCATCTCCATCAATTTTATTCTTTAAATATGAGACGTAATCCTCATCGCTTCTGGCATGAACATGCTCGACCTCTATGCACACATTTGCCGGCAAATCATCATTATGCGCATGTAGCGAGGCATTGAAACCAGCAATGACGGGTTCATAGGTTGTCTTTGATATGTCGGAGCTGTACAACAAATTATACACCCTCACCGTTACACTGCTACTGTTACAGTCTTTATCAGCACATAAACCAGGAATAAGTAACAGCAGCGGTAACACAACCATGAGGAGATGACTGCAAGCCACTGCAGCGCCAAGTGGAGTAACAAGACGCATGAAGGAAGCCATAACACTGGTGACTTGACTTGAGGAATTCGTAAGTCTTAAAGAAGAGAAATGAGAGAATAATGATAATAATGATAATAGACAACAATAAAGTAAGGGCACGAAAGGGAGCAGAAGAGAGTGCAGTTGAAATTCAATTACACACAAGTGACTGTAACATTACGGCACGTGGTTGCATCCCACGTATCAGAAACATTATAAGGCGCCGAAACTCCCCATCGGTTACAAAATGGCATAAGTAATTTCTTACGCTGCGCAGTAGGGAATGCACCAAGTAGTGCTTCAATAAAAGCAACGGCCTGATGAGCGGCATCACTGAGAATTGCACCAATGGAACTCCCATCACTGCAAGAAACACTCGTATCTTCGTCATCAGCAACCTCATGGTTAAGTCGCAGTGTAGCAAATGTCCTTCCGAATGCAATAGCCAGCCTCACATATTTGGCTTGTCAAGTCCTGGAAAGTGATAAAAGAAGGAAAAGATATTAGTAAAAAAGATTTGTGTCAGTAGAGGGAAATAAACAGGAAATTGTACACAAGGGTCAGTTGCTGAAAGCCATCATGGAATACAATGCTGTTATTAAAGTGACATAAAACCATGCATTAATCAATCAGTAGCCATTCCCCAATCCATCAACGTGGTAGAGTGGTGACGGTATATCGAAACACATATACAGATATATGCACACAAAAAGAAAAAAACAATAATCCATTTCAATATAATAGTAAAGGAAAGCAAAGTGAACAACAGTGATATGTTGTACCAACAGCAACATTAGAAGTTAATAATACGATGGCTTATCTGTCCAGCACGGGAATGCATCGATTTTCATTAATATAGGAGGTCAGTGCATTTTGCCTGACACCCGCTCACCGGAAGTGGGAAACAAGAAAAATAACGCTTCACACAGTGAGAGTATGGAGAAAATAAGTACATCCCCCACTTTATAACAACAAACGAAAAGTGGGTTTGCTTCAATAAGTGCTTTAATCACTAGCTAAGCGGAACACACGAATATGGAAAGCACCCAACATGTGAGGAGGATGCTGCGCATACATAGAAGTGGAAAATATAACCTAAAAAGAATATTATCGAAAACATCCAATATCGAACAAGAAACATGCACAGATCATGTATTGAACCTTATCCAATTATTCTGGCAATAATGGACACATATTTCAATGCTTAGGGGAATATTTGCTGGTATCATCATCATCTGGCACATTCATATATATAATACTGCAGCTGGATTGAATACAGGTAGAAGTTGAAGGGATGCTTACAAGATCAACAGCGGCAGCTAACCTGGACGGAAAAGTTCCCGAGCGTCTTTCAGAGAATTGTACACTGTCATGAGTATTCTTCGTCCCAAAATCCACAACACGACCAACCCTCGCGGCAAGCAGGCGAGTAACATTACGGCACGTGGTTGCATCCCACGTATCAGAAACATTATAAGGTAACGAAACTCCCCATCGGTTACAAAATGGCATAAGTAATTTCTTACGCTGCGCAGTGGGGAATGCACCAAGTAGTGCTTCAACGCAAGCAACAACCTGATAAGCGGCATCACTGAGAACTGCACCAATGGAACTCCCATCACTGCAAGAAACACTCGTATCTTCGTCATCAGCAACCTCATGGTCAAGTCGCAGTGTAGTAAATGTCCTTCCGGGTACCGCATTCAATTGGTACATCTCCACAGGTTTGGGTACACCACGCAATGGCACATCACCCAATGCAGTCACATTTAATTGCTCACGCTCCGAAGCACTCAATGAAAGGTATGTCGGACGTGTCAACAGCACCTGCCCGCCATTAGCAATGCTCTCAGTCCGTGCTGCCATATTCGATGTACGACCGTAAAAGTCATATCCTTTCGTCACTTCATCATGCCGAATATCACACAACCCGGTGTGAATTCCAACACGCACTCGCAGTCCATTCCACAACCGACTGTAAACATCAGGGTCAAGATGGCCAGTGGGTGGAACATAATCCCCATCATCTTCCGCACGCTGCCGCTCAAACTCACGATAAGACGTATCAAACACATCAGTCTTCCAATCATGTTCTAAAAAGCATCGTTGCATGTCACACGCTAATTGCGTAGCAGCGAAAGGGCTCTTGCATGCAATCATAAAAGAATCTCCAACAGTCTTCACTTCATAGCATCCATACTTGGAAATCAATGTGCGAATTAGGCGGTGATGTGTTGCAACGGCATCAGGCATAAGCTCAGGGTGTGCTGCCCACTGCGCAGTGCTGCTCTCGATGTCAGTGAATATTAGCGTTACGGGGTCTGTCAATTCTCTTGGTGCGTTCTCGTTATCGCGAGTATCCCCACGCATACATTTCCGCATAAGCATTACTATCAGCACAAGTGCTATCAAACACAAAATGGTACCCACAATTGTGCCAATAAATTCTTCCTCAGTCATATTCAATCCATCTTTGTAGTAACGTATTGATGGTGTTGCTACTCCACGAACAGGAGGTACGGAAGGATTCAACACACGAGCCATGGACCACACGGAAATATGTGTCGCACCGTAATTCACAATGCAGTCTTTCGCTGATGACCAGCGGCTATTGGAACAACTGTCCTCAAAGGGTCCATACCACATGTCATCCGCTACAATTACAGACTGACTGAATATAGTGTTGATAAGCTCTTCTGAGTTCACACGCCCCATTTGCAACACAACACTTTCCATTGCACGTGCGGTCGCGTACCCAAGTAGCGCCAGTGGAGTCCATTTACTCTCATTCCCCACGTCCCTGTGAAATTCCTGAACCGTCTCGGATGTCGTATTGTTGTCTGCCCAGTGTGGTAGGCTTGTTGCGAATAGTAACCGCTCGGCAGCTTGCGGATGCTTTTTGAATACCTTCACAAACTCACTGTACAGCAGTGCCACATCGAAGAATAACGCAAATACACGCACTTCCCTGTGATTGTCAAGATGCTCAGCAATTGCAGTAATATCAGCTTCAGTTAGACCAATAACGAGAACGAAACCGCTATGCGGTAACAAACTCTTCACACTTTCACCGTCGGTAACTTCGTCGAAAGCACCCAGCGACCCACCAAGTGCCCAAAAAGTCTTTCGAAGAACAGATTTTATTCCACGTGCATCACTACTGCGAACAATGGCATGCACACTCCCCCAGGAATTCGGAACCACAACACGCTCCACCATTACAAAAATCTGCTGCTCAATTGTTGGAGACAAATGCAACGCATTCCTTCCGGGGTGTTTCAACCTGGGACTGAGAGGAATGGGATCAATAAATGTCATATCTGTCATCGACAGTAGCGCATCATCCACAACACCGAACACAGCCGTCACAACACGCTCTTTAACCTCCTCTAACATGTTGTGCTTTGTTGCACTCGATGTCGAATTCAGTTCATGCAAAAAGAAGCGATCACCTTGACCCAATTGGCCCTTTCCAACAACGAGGGAGGCGCCATCGCGATATTCCTCTGTAATCCGCTGCGCCAATGGATTGTCTTCTAGTCGAAACATTATACCATTCAATGGGGCATACAGTTGTAAGAGATTCGTATAGCAGCGTGATGAAGCGAGAGTCACTACACCCTCCTTCACAGGATGTAGATTCCGATCAGTTCCCATCCTCTTCATGTAAACAACATTTCCACCTTGATTACATTTGCATGCAGCTCCACGCTGACCAGCCTTCCCCTCACATTCACCACCAAAATCACCAATCACAAGATCATCGATAACATACCGACGCTGGTTGTACAGAGAGTTAATGTAAGTTGTACGGTTTTTCAGCGATTCACGACTTCCCAGTGTACGCCACAAGACCTCGCCCACAATCCATCCGTGCACCATCAATTCTCCGTCAGTACGGTGATCGTAAAAGTGACCCTTTTCATAATTGTGACCATTAAGTTTCCCATTTGTTTCCAGGTACTTCCCCATGACAGTCTGAAACTTCCGTACTGCTATGTATTCATTATCATTTGCAAGTGGACTCGGACCCGTCAGTATCACTCTCTCAGGCACAAAATTCTTTACGGCCAACTCCTTCATCCAACTGTTTATAATAACATATTGAAGCATAGAAGGAATTAATATGTAAGCACCTCTCAATTCATTGCTCCCTAAAAACTTCATCAGGAACCTCTTCGTATCCTCAATTGGCGAACCAAACACAATTACACCTTGTGGCATCGTGGGAGCAAACCTTTTCCATGCAGCCTCAAAATCATCATCAGAAGCCCTTCCATCAGTAGAGCTGTCTAATTCGAAAACACCGCACAATTTACGGCCCATAATCGACATTACCTTAAGTGTCAGCTTATACTCCTTATCGCCGAAAGAAACGCCCTTCAGGTACATAAAACCCAGTCGCTGAAGCCTCAATTGACTCACAGCATAACGAATTAGTGCAAGCACCTGTGCAATAGGCGATGCCGTAAGGAAGTACAGACTCTTTTTCCACACACGCACATCCGAAGATCCAGTAAAGGGAGAAAAGGCCACTATTTCAAACTTCTCAAGTTCCCTGGTGAGATGGAGAGTAGTCTCATCACCAACAGGCCCCAGCACAATGGGCAGTTCACTCTTATTTTGTACAGCAGCGTCTCCATCAATTTTATTCTTTAAATATGAGACGTAATCCTCATCGCTTCTGGCATGAACATGTTCGACCTCTATGCACACATTTGCCGGCAAATCATCATTATGCGCATGTAGCGAGGCATTGAAACCAGCAATGACGGGTTCATAGGTTGTCTTTGATATGTCGGAGCTGTACAACAAATTATACACCCTCACCGTTACACTGCTACTGTTACAGTCTTTATCAGCACATAAACCAGGAATAAGTAACAGCAGCGGTAACACAACCATGAGGAGATGACTGCAAGCCACTGCAGCGCCAAGTGGAGTAACAAGACGCATGAAGGAAGCCATAACACTGGTGACTTGACTTGAGGAATTCGTAAGTCTTAAAGAAGAGAAATGAGAGAATAATGATAATAATGATAATAGACAACAATACTGTAAGCAACAGGGACTTATAAGAAGAAATTGCAGCATTACGTATGGTGTAAAGGAGATTGCGTACTCGAGGGGCGGCTCAATGCTTAGTTGAGACCGTCAAATGGGCGCACATCTCCACAAAACCCGTCGAGCAGTTACACAGAAATGTGAAAAGGAATTGAAGGACAGGTCGGCGGCGGCAATTCACAATATTGAGGACGGTGTGGACGGCGCAAATGCGTTTTTGATGTGTATTTGCAGTGTTTCTTTTTTGGTCATCCCTCTCCCATCCAGTGGCTTGCCTTCCTGATGAGTTCCCTCCCAACTTGATCTCAAGACTCTCCCTTTTTTATATTTTTTCGCTGGTGTGCATTGGGGTTTGGAGACATTTGCAGTGTCTTCCGCTTCCCCACGCAATGGTGGGAACAATCCCTGGGAGGTTCCCTTCCCAGTGGGCATAAATGCGAGTCAAACCTATCTTGCCCCTCGTTTGCACGGTTGCTTACATATTATTAATATGTCAGTCGTGGCATGTTTTTTTTTATATTTTCTGTTATGCGAGCACAAATGCGTCTTCTCTTTTCATCCTAAAACCGATAACATCAAGGAAAGAGCGGTAAACTTCATCTCAGTGCCAGAGGATCTGCGAAAGTGAATATCATTAAATTGCTCTCACTTTCATCACTAACGCAGAGGGCATAACAAGCCTTAAAAGCCATTGTCAGCATGAATATTTTTCCTTTCCTCAGTTAAATGATGTCATATTTCCGGGATGTGCTCAAATATGACACCGCGCGAAAGTGTTACCGGTGAGAACACCACACGTGAAGGAAATATGGCACGTGGAAGTATATGGCTTTAAGGCGATGTGGTATAATCAATAAGGAAGGATGCAAGACGAGATGGAAAGAATTACAACCCTCAGAACGCCCTGCAAGCCTAACCTATCGTCTCAAATGGCATTACACTCATGTCTTCATTCGTGCCATGCTAAAAAAGAAAAAAGGAAAAAAACAAGAAATGTGGTTGAGCTCCGTAACATTCTCACGGAAGATCAAAACAGCAGCCGCAATCGAAACCGTTATATAATTCAGAGATTTTTCCCCTTTTCTTCTTGCCTCAGCACGCGTGCTCAACTGTCATCTGCATGTTGAATTTGAGCTGAAGTTAATCGAAATCTGTGATATTTCTCCCCTCACATATTGAAACAAAAATGTTTCCGTGGGTTGCTTCAACTTAAACATGTTGGATTCATTCGGTCACATTTTCATTTGCTTGCTTTGTGTATCCTCATCTAACAGCGGAGCTACAGAGAAAATGTTTGCAACTAGATACACCCGTTTGCTTCAGTGATGATGATGAATTTAAAAGTTTAACATTTTACAACACCACGCACCTCAATCTCATGTCGGCATCACAATTATTTTTCTATGATGCAACCATTATGCCTGCACTTATAAACTAATGCAATTAACACACGTAGTTAAAAGAAGAAGATAGAAAAGAATAAACAGATAATGACGACGTTGAGAAATAAGGTAAGATAAAGAAAACGAAAGAGGGAAATAAAGAAAAAAAAAGGACAAAAGCAAGCGCCATAGCGGATTGACCAGAGTGTTAACAGCGACGCGCCGTTGAAGTACAAGTATCGAGTAGGAAAATGAGAGGAGTAAAACTTTCAAAACGGAAGAAGGAGACAGAAAATAGAAAAGAAAAAAAAAAAGAGGCCTACAAACTGATTTGGATTAATTTCACACCAACGCACACACAGACATAAATAAAGGAAAAGGAAAGGAAAAGGAAACCGGAAAAAAGAAAAGAAGAAAAAGGCGGATAATCACATGACATGACGTGGCACTCACAGGTGACTGATTTTTCTTTTCTTTTTCCTCTTTTTTTTCCTCTTTTTTTAGGTTAAGCTCTCGGGTAACTCCCAAATGATTACAATCCATACGTGCGTTTGCCCTACAGAGAATCGTTCCCTTTAAGGTTATTTATGTTCCCCGTCGTAAGCATTTTACTTCAACTGTGCTTCAATGGTTTTTTTTTTAAATTTTGTTGTTATCGCTGTTATTGCACGGCTAAAAACTTGAAACATGGAATAAAAACCAAATAAAAAAAATGGAATAAAACAACAAAAAACAACAAAAACACGCAGTATAATTCAAAAGATCATTGTTCCTTTCTTCTTTGTTTTTCTTCTCTCTTAATAAAAGAATTCCTCTCGTTTCTGCTTCTCCCCTTCTTCTCTAAAGAAACGTTTGTAACAATGATGATGATGATGATAAAAATGAATTAAGCTAAATTAAATATCTAACAAAGGGGGGAGAAAAATCAGTGAGGAAATAACGAATCAAATTTTAAAAAAAAGAAAAAAAAGAAATTGGGATACAAAAGGAATCAGCATACAAACATACAAACATATAGACATACACATATATATACACTTGTATATATTCATATGAAACCGATTTGATTTCTGAAAAACAAAAAAAAAGGAGAAAAACAAAACAAAACACAATATTTTCCTCCTCTTTCTCATCGGTTTCATTTTTGTTGCTTGTTTCTTTTTTTTTTCTTTGCTTTGGATTTTCAGTCTGGTTCGCTCCGCTCTGCTTTGCTCAACCTCCCATTATAATGGAAGAATTTCTTCTTTTTAAATTTAGAAAAAAAACAAAAAAACAAAAAAGAAAAGAAAATGTCGTTTGATACTACTTCTCTCATCCCACTCTCTATTATTTATCTATTTCATTTTTTTTTCTTTGCTTTTATTACAAACATATACAAATATAACAAACTTTTTATGCCTCTATTAATGATTTAAAGCAATAATAATGAAAACAATAAAAATATCGTCGCGATCATTACGTGCCACACAAAACAACGAAAAAAGAAAAGAAAAGAAAAGAAAAAAAAACTGTTTAGGTACAATAATTCAATCAGTAGCCGCACCCTCACTGGTCCCAGTGGCACCCGCAAACAAAAAAAAGAAAAAAGAAAAAGTAATATTATTATTGTTTTATTTTTCCATTTGTTTTCTTTTTTTTTTTTTTGTTTTTTGCATTTCACACGCGGGTTCCAACACGAACACCAGGAACTCAAGGCGTAGTTGCAGCCGCCACATCGTTTGCTCATCCTTCGTTTTTTATCTGTTATTATTATTATTGTTATTATTATTTTGTTGTTGTTGTTGTTGTTGTTGTTGTTCTTCGTTCTCATTTTCTTTTTTTTTCCTCTCTCTTTCTCTCTCTCCTTCTTTCTCTTTTGCTTTCTTTAACCTCCAAACCACGACGTCAACAATAATAGCAGTAAATAAGAATAGTAAAAATAATAATAATAATATTGTACACATATATTAACTCATATATATATATATATATATGTTATATACTTGCGAATACAAAAAGTTCCCTTTATTTCTTCAGTTTTGCGTATATGCGCATGTTCTTGTTTGTGGGTGTGCGGTTGCGTTTGTTATGGCACATGCATTGTGACTCTATGTGTAAAAAAAAAAAAAGAAAATGTTTTTTTTTCTTCTTGCATCTCTCACACCATTTAAAAACAACTTCCTGGTCTTCCTTCTTTCTTTTCTTTTTCTTTTTTTTCTTTCCTTTTTTCTTTAATGATATCTTTTCTCTTTTCTTTCGCTTCTATTGCTATTTTACTTTATTTTTATTTATTTTAGCTCTTTTCTTGTATGCTTCTCTATGCCACTTCTTCCTTCTCTTTTTCACTTCTTTTCACTCTTTTTAACCCAAAATATTCATCATATCACTGCATAAATGAAGTACTAAACAGAAACTTGATTCAATAATTATATAGAGATGCACCTATTTATATTTACTTGCGAGTGACAAACAATAATAACAATAGCATAAGTAATAATAACAATAATAAGAAAGTAAAGCTTTATAGCGTGCTGGAGTGAATAAGCAAACTTTTTTTAAAAAACAATAATTTAACGAATCAGGAGTAGGAAGGAATACAAAAACAAAAAGACAAGAAACTGCATACCGCAAACCTCCAACACAAACACACACACACACACACGGGTACAAACACACAAACATGCACGTCCTTTTTGTTTTTTTTTGTTTTTTTATTTTTTACCGTTGCACAGCGCCTACAGTCGATACGGCGTATAAATTCCCTCCTCCACAAACAAGGTTATTATTACCTCATATCCACTGTAGGCAGAAAAGGATTGAAGAGAGGTGTTAGAAATTAAACAAAAAGGGGAAAATAAAAAAAAACATAAAAACAAAACAAAATGGGAATGAAGTACCTTAAGCACATTTGCGACACGTCCCCTCGGCTACTTAGGGGCACCTGATCCTTCAATAATGTAATTCGTTCCCACTGGTACCAATGACGCTACGGGATGTGCACACATGCATATATGTATATATATATATATATTTATATATACATGCCCGCTGCGCTATTCACCTGACATGAATCCTCCCCAACCTAACTTACTTATTCATGCGCCTCTTTCCTTTCCTCTTTTTTCTTTAAAAAAAAAGGAAACTTTCTCTTGCTCTCTCTGTTCCTCATTTTCTCTTACTGTTAAGGCTACTTCTAGTTGCTTTTTTTTTTGAATTTTACTCTAAAGTTCCTGCGAGTTCACATTATCACCCATGTCTGTACGGGTGGGCTGTAATATCGCAGCCGCCCGCTCCGATCCGTTCTCTTGCAACCGCAGGGCCTCAGTGAAGGTATTCTCCAACTTGAGCAAAAGCGCGCTGCGAACCTTACGGAGTTCAAGTCGTCGCCGCCTTTCCTCTACACTGCGTTGTTTTTGGTCACGCAGCTGCATGCGAAGGCGCTCGATTTCCTCCTGACAAACCGCCTCACGCCGTCGCTGTTGTCGCATGTCTTCACCACCATGCCCCGCATCGCGGTCATCCAAATCCGCACGGCAGTAATAACAGCGCGAGCCCTCCATTGCTACCTTAAGTTGATACTCGCTGTTCTCCAGTTGCTGCCATACGCTGCGGAGCTCTGCCTGTAGCTGACGCACCTGCTCGTATGCCTCATTCTTAGCGTGCATTTCATTATTGAGCCTCTCCTCCGCATCATTGACAGCACGCTCTTGCATCTCCAAAATTCGTTGCATTTCATCTATGCGGCGCTGAAGAAACGGTACCTCCCCCGGGCCGCCAGCAATGGTGATACCGAGGCCAGATGCGGCGAAAGCTGAAGGTCGATTGGAATTGTCATATGGAGCCTCCGGTGAGTCATTGCCACTACCACTTACCGATGTGCATTGCGTGCCTTCATCTGAAGTCAGCCCTACAACAGTAGCCTCTAGGTGTTGTATGCGGGCATGAGCGGTCAACAACTGTTGTTCCAGCATCATTACCGTCATGGCATCCCCTGAACCATCCGCAGCTTTCTCCTTCGACGCGCCCGCCGATGAAATCTCATCCGCGCCGGCTAGTTCTTCATCCAACCCCTTAATGCACCCCCCTCGTGGAGAGGAAGGTTTGTAATAGGTGTCACGACGCTTAGCCCGCTGTTCAAGCTCATCCCGCTCTGCCCGCAGCCTGCTAATCTCTTCCTGTGCTGCAGCCAGCTCGTCACGCAACAGAACGAGTTCCACTTCTTTTGGCTTGCTGCCGCAAATTTCATTCAACTGTTCTTCCAGCTGGTGGACGCGCATCAGTAGGTTCTCTCTATCACGAAGCGCACGGGCGGTGGTCAGGAAACTCACATTTCCAATGGAATTTGCAATCTCCGTTACGCTACCGAAATTACCACGTGAGGGACTACCTTCAACATGGCTGATGGGACCAGCCCGAGGACTATGGCATAACGAAGACGTACGAATCCTCTCAAATCGCTCACGCAACGACAGCGGCCCCTGCTCCGCATGAGGGAACGAAGGCAAGCAATCGGCAAAGTTGAGAGCAGGGATGACAATATCTTTCCTCCTCCGCCCCGTCCCTGCCGTAGTAACCCGTTGCTCTGTCCCAGAAACAAGAGGAAGAGAATTGGCATTGGACACCTCTGCACTCCAACTCACCCCCTTCCCTGCACGCCCTCGACCTCCAGACCTCTGCGCGGAGGGCTCCCCGTAAGCCTCGGCCGGTTCCGCGAGATTCCTCTTTTCTTCCGAGACGGCAGCACCCGAACTAATAGCTGGACCCGCCACACCGAATGCAACTACATCCGCAACCAATGCGTCGATAGCGGCTATCTCCTCCTGCGCAAGCTGAACGTACTCCTCATTTTCCTCCAGCTCACGCAGCAGTATCCCTCTGCCGGCTACAGTTGCAATTTGTTTAGCGCTTGATGCATCTCTAAGAGCCTCCAACCTTCCGGCTGCCCGGCTGGCGTCAACCATTGTCTTAACCCACTGGTGCAGTGGACCCAAAGTCGGGTGCACACGTGAGACGCGGAGATGAGTCCAGTGGCACAAAAAATGTTCAAGCTCACCCATACGCGAAACGCCATTCATCCACGACTCACAATCAGCAATACCCATTATTTTTTGATAAGTGGCCAGCGGGTCACACTGTATAAGCTGCTGAGGAAAGTTGGGCCATCCCCCATTTCCAAGCCCCAGCCGTCGGTGTCTGCTTTGTGGGAGGCCTAAAAGTATCAAGACGGCATCAACAACGGCAGCCACAGCAGGGGGTGGCTGGCGAAACCTCCGAATGTCAGTCCACAAGGTTTGTGGGACAGCAGAAAGGGAAGCGCACGCCAAAGTCAGTTGCAATCTAAGCTCTTCATACTCCTCCTCAGCAACTTTTAGTAGTAATAGGGTATCCTCCTCTCTACCCCATTCCTCTCCCTCAATTGCCAGACTCTTCGAAGTTACACTGGCCTCATTTTCCGTGCTATTAAGGAGGGCACTGTTACTGATCTCAGCACTGGATGCAGCGTTGAGAGCTTCACCGTCCCCGCCATCGGTGCCTCTTTGATCTAAACGGAACGCCTGCGTTAACAGTTTCAATTCTGCAATGCGCGCAAGTGATGTGTCAACGCCGTACCGTAGTTGTTCTCGGCGGCGGCGTAACTCCTCCACATCATTCAGCGTAAGATTTTCCTGCTGTTGGTAAGCGGTCCCCTCCTCTGGCCCTATTGGCGGTGCATCAACAACACTAGTGCTGCATAAACTGATATCGTTAACATCACACTTCGTATCGCTGTCACCATTGGCCTTAGTATCAGTACCAGTACAAACGCTATCATTTACAATCAAACGGGTGTTATGGCTGCTTTGCAGCAGAGGCTTAACTACGTGGAGCCGCACCTTCTGCCGCTTGAGACTTTTCGGACTCGGTGTTCGGTCAGCCCGTAGGGGTGTATTACCCGATGGAAAGCTGCTTCTCCTTAAACAAGTATTATTAGGAATCCGGGTTCGGGTGCAGCTAAAATGACCAGTCCCACTGGGAACGGTGAGATTACTTCTTCTTCTTCTGATTGCTTTGCTACTTGTGCTTCTGGTGATATCCGTGCCGTAGCTGATGCTGATGCTGTTCTCGAGACCCCCTGTAGTTGACCGTCGAGCTCTTTGCCCGCTCGCAGATGATGAAAGCGTTTCGTCACTCCGTTGGAAGCGATTCATATTAAATTCACTAAGCACTACCCACAAACACACAAACACAAACGCACACACACACACGCACACCCAAGGTAAGTCACGTCTTTCCCTGGTTTTAATCCGATTCCCGGAAAGCTTGAAGAAAACATGAGGAATAGAGTGGAAACAATAATGTTAATAATATGAATTACCAGATTGAACTGATGATGATCATTATGTCATGAGTTGCAGAAAGAAGTAATGCGAATGAAGAGGTAACCGAACCCAACTACTATAAGAAGAGTAATTGAGATGCTACATGAACAAATGGAACATGCTCCTTGCGCAGACATGTCGCAGAAAACAACAATTGAAGGCAAAATACTTTTTTTTCTCTCTCTCTCTCTCTTCGTTTCTTAAAAATATAGCATGTACAGTTTTACCGTAAGACCGGCATCGTGCTTCAGCTGCTTTAAGTTTAAAAAAAAAATAGCAAATACAACGGTGATAATTTGTTACTATTAATGATGTGGGGACGATACACTGAAGTAAAGCATAAAAAAAATGACATTAATAACAATTATTATCATTATTATCATCATTATTATTTAGATTAATATTTATACGCACACATGCACGCGCACCTTCTTTCCCAAATGAATATCAGACATGATTCCGCTTTCTCATTGCCTTTTATTAAGTACATATATTATTATTATTATTATTTTACCACTGCTCCCTCCCCCTCACCTTTTCCCCTTCTTTTTCTTTCTTTGGTTCATTCGCTTATTTCCCGTAGTTTCCCTTTGAAATATCTAATTAACTATTCACTGACCCACCTCCGCAGATGTGCAGAAATTCCCCTTCAATGAAAGTTAAGCAAACGCATGAAACGCGCAAAATAATACAAGAGGGGGAGGAAAGGGGAAAAGGGGGAAAATAAATAAATATTATTGTTACTATTATTATTATTATCATTATTACAATTTAACTTGTTTAGTTGATTGTTTTTTCTCAAAAAAAAAAAAGAAGATGTAAGAAGGAACCTGTTACATCCACCATGCTTTGAAACGGGAAAAAAAAAGTGGGGAAATGTAACAGAAGGCCCCTTCGCACCTCTCCACCTGTACACTGATGTTAAACGGTGGATTCAAAAACAAGAGGAAAAAAAAATATTAAGGAAAAGGAGCGGTGGCAACAGAACCACAGGCAAAGTCAGCAATAACAACAGTAAGAGCGTCAAAAAAATAAAAATAAATAATAATAACAATAACAATAACAATGGTGTTAACTATGAAAAGGGTTAAGAAATCAAAACATCAACGACACGGCAAATGTTATATGAATACGTGCGCGAAGCGGTATGTAGGTAGGTAGGTAGGTAAAAACAAAACAAAACAAAAATGGAGGGTCTAAAAAGAATTTTCTGAGAAAGAAAGAAAGAAGAAAAAAAAAGTGAAAGAAACATTAGAATTGTCTTCAATGAATCCCACACATGCGTACACGTGAGCATATGTTATTCCTCAAGCGGTATTTCCACAGATGTCGTACGGCTCATAGCGCCCCCCTCCTCCCCCTACACGCGCAAGCTCACTGGCAATGTACTCCCACAGAAAAAAAAAAAAGAACTTCACTCTGCTGGTTTGCTTATGGAACTGTTCACGATAGAATGATGAAAAGACAAAAACAAAAAAATAAATAAATATATATATATATATATATATATATTAGAAAGAAAAGTAAAAAAGAATGAGACCACCAATGGGGAAGGAAAAACAAAAAAGAGAAAAGAAAGGAAAGGAAGGAAGGAAGGAACAGCCGCGCGGACACACGTGACCACTAAATGTGTGAATGTGTGTCGGCAACTTACGGTTTCTGTCGTGGCCGCCTCCCACTCCCGTAACATAATTTGTGACGTTATTCCTGCCACCGAGTCATGCAGCTGCAAAAACGCATGCAACAGAATTATGAGCTCCCTTCTTTTCCTTTTTTTTTTCTTTTTACATCTTTCCCCCTTCCTTCAATTTTGTCAGCTTTTGTACACACAAGGATATCAACTATAAACCTCCAGAGTATATGGAACTTCCCTTCCATTGCTGCTGGTTTCAACCCCGTTTCACCGTTTGATGCGGTCACACATTTTGGGGAATGGGAAGAGAGTTTTTACCGGCTCCTCTCTGTTGCTCCATATCCCGCTGCAACGCCTCCATGCGAGCCATCAGTTGGCGGTGCTCAGTCATCATGCGTTCCTCAACATGCCGTCGCCCCTCATCACTGTGCGCGAGTGCTTCCACAAGTGCTGCAATCTTCTTTGCCTGAACCTCCATCACACTCTCTCGGTCTAACCATAACGCGGTGGAAGTATAATAACCAGGTGTCACCATCTTACGGAAATTGTTGAGTTCATCTTTACTGCGCTGCAGCTCCTCCTGCACGAACCGCAAATCATCCTCCAACAACTGCACGTAGGCGGCGGTGGGAAGCGGGCGTGATGATGTCGTCGAAGCCGTTGCTTTCGAGGCGTCCCGTTGATCCACCGGGCTCAACCGGTTACTCTGCGACTCGTCAGCGCAGCTGACAGCAGTGGACAAAAAGTGAGTTGACGAGTTCCATCGACGTGAACGATTGGAAACGTTTGATCCATTCCCAGTGGTACTCATCCTGCCATCCATTTCATAACTCCGAGGGGTCCCGCGTGTCGAGCCAAGTTGTGATCCGCGTGGAGTACAGAACAAACCAATGCCATCTTGTATTGCCCGGTTGAGTTTATCCAACTCCTGCTCACGCCGCTCAAGCTTCCTTGTGAGTTCATAATTCTCAATTTCTAGTTGCCGAAGGTCGTGTAATGTCCGACCATGATGTCCACGGAGTTCCTCCAGCGCATCTTGCAGATCCCTCTCCATTTCCCCGGCCCGCCGGTCAACCTCCCAGGAATTATTTATCAGGCTATGACCACGCCGACGCAGCGCCTCTCCAAGTGCGCTCATTTGCTCGTGCGTAAGGTGAATTATAGTCTGCTCTGCTCGATTGAAGTTGCAAAGAATAGTGGTTCGCAAGACGAGCAATAGCTCTTCAGTACCTGTCCATACTGCACCGGCCTCCTGAACGCAACCGGCATCTTCACGTAAGGCTGAGTTGATGTTGTTGACAATGTGACCTTTGCAGATATCAATGGCAACGGATGCGGAGACAACGTCACGGGGAGTTCCTTCCATTACCCTCACATTGTCACAGTTGATAAAACATCCGCTGCAGTCGTCACAGTTTAACGCACTCCCACCGTTCACATCGCCACACCCACACCCACACCCATCCCAGCCATCAGTAACACCAAAGCCCGCGTCGACAGCAGAACTGGTGGTGTCGTCACCGTCACCAACTTCGCTGAAGTTGTTCGGAAACTCTCCTGTTACCCTGTGGAGGGCTGTTTGAATATTTTCTTCCTCTTTCATGTACTGGTCCAGTTTATCCCGCAGCGCGTTCACCTCCCCCTCCAACATGACTATAGCACCACGCTCTTTACCGTGGGCTTCATCATATGCGGCGAGGCCCTCCTTCGCAGCCGCGCTTTCCACTTGTACGACAACCCATTGCTCAAGATAACCCAATGCTTGGCTTCCCTTCACCGCAGCCTCGTATGTGAAGCGGGAATCTTCCATGAACTTCTTGCGTATGTGTTGCTTCGCGGACTCGCTCAAATGGCAAGGCTTGAATCGCTCCACAGCATGGAGGAAGCTACTTCTGCGCATCGCCTTTTGCAATCGGGACCATCGCCACTTCCCGCAGTCGTGTTCACCCAACACCGCGAAAACGGCTTCCACCACGAGTCGCACAATCGCTGGTGGGTTACGATAGCAACGAATCTCCCGCCAGTCCCGCTGGTTAATGGATTTCACCCGCGCTTGGGCCTCAGCTAACAAATGCTCCGCTGCCGTCGCTGCGTCCTGCACTCTCTGACGTTGGGTTCTGTAAGTTAAACGATGGACAGCAAGACGTCTAACCAACCCATCCATTGCCTCTTGCACGTAATCACGCTCCTCCTTCAGCCGCTCGAGTTGGTGCATCAGTAACTGCCTCCGATGTTTGGAAATTGAGTCCGGCAAATGACAACTCTTAATCCCAACATCTGCCGTATAATCACTTGCCAAATTGTGTGCATGACTGCTGTGTTGACCGTTACAATACCTTGATGATGGCAATAGTAACTCTCCGTCGCTGCGCCATAGCAGTAGTTGCACAACCCATGGTGCAGGGAGAGCAACAACCGTTGCCAACCCCCACCGCCAGCGCCGGCAGTTATCAATGTACTCGTAGGCGACAACATCATCCACATGTATGGGCACAACGCCACAACTGATATCCACACCGGTAACTTTACCAGCAGAGAAATCATTACATTTACTGTCGACAAAACTTCGATCAGAAATTATCATTTTTGTGGGATCGCAGTTCGGTGGTGGTGGAGGTGGGACGGAAATGGCCTTATGTTCTACAGGCGTTGAAGGGTCGGATGCGGGCTCTTCCAACATCAGTGCCGCACACTGCAGCGGTGCCGGCAACTTCTTCACGGTTTTGTCATGGCGTGACAATGTTGATGGAAATGCACGTGGGGTTGCCGACCGTCTCGCCTTTCGCACGGCTGACTTCGTCGTCATTTAGGCAAAAGAATAGTAATAATAATAATAATGATGATGATGATAGTAATAATGATGATGATGATAGTAATAATGATGATGATAATGATCCTCTTTTCTTGTTTCGCTTTTTGTTTTGTGTGTGTATGTTGTTTTTGTTGTCGTTCTTTTGCGTCCCCCTCTTTTATCTCCTCTTCTCACACGGTGTTTGTCTTTCCTTCCCTAAACTACATAAGTGTGGTAAAAAAAAAAAAACAGATAGTTATAAAATCTATTTTCACGGTAGATTTGCATATGCACGTATAAATAAATATATATACATTAACATAAACACTTCCTTTATTCTTTCTTTTTCGATATAGTGGAATGCGCAGAGGAAATACGAGAAATTTAAGAGAAATGATACACAAAAGAAGAAAAGAAAAAAAAAAAGAAACGGTTGTGCGGACCCCCGTTTTATTCGTTCTTTTCATCCGACAACACTTAACTGGTTGAATGTTCCTCTGCACCATCTTCACAGATCTCTCCTCTTTGGCCTCATCATCTGTGCAGCACAGATTTCTTATCTGACATTTGTACACATGTACTATATGCAACTGTTCCTTTAGTTTATGTTATACTTTGAGGGAAATTGAGACAAATTACCCTTCAGATATGTGTGTGAAGTCCTCTTATCACTAAAATAGTGTTGTGCCGTTGCTTTCAGTTGAATTTAAAGTGTTTTTTTCTTTCTTCTTTCCTTTCCTTTCTCTAAAGCGAATATTCGTACTATGCTAAACTTTGTAATCTTCATTCTTACCATGCAACTGATGTAATTATGTTTGTCAAAAATGTAAACCAAAGAAAAGTGGGAAAAGAAAAGGGAGTAAAGAGGGAGAAAAACAAGATGAATAAAAAAACACCTGTAAAATCCAATAACAGAGAAAATAATATTAATTGTAATAACATATTTAACAGTCATAATAATAATAAATATAAGTAACAGTGGTGACGGTTACAATGATGATATTAACAGGACGTGCAGATGATGAAAAAGCGATAGGAGCAACGCAAAAGTTTATTTATGCATGCACTGAAACTGTTCCCATTTCCCCAAGACCACGGGAAAATAAAAGACGATATAACTAGTTGTACATTTATTTGTTTTCTTTTTGTTTTTGTTTTTTGTTTTCCTTCCTCCTTTTGCATATGTATGTTAAAATGGACGGACGGACAGGAAACGGGAGAAAATTTTTTTGCAAAAGAAAAGAAAAGAAAAAAGAGGTGTTCAAATGGAAGGGGAATCGAATTCTACACCCACACACCATTCCGTCCCTCGTTTTATTCACTCACTTTACTTTATTTTCCCAACAACAACGCCGCATGAAATAAAACAAAACGAAACAATTCACCATCACATTTTGCTTTTCGATGCTTTTCCTTTTTTTTTTTGCTTTTTAATTCGAATGATGTTATTTTTTTTTGTTTTTGTTTTTAGAAAAATTAAAAAAACTCATACGTTTATCTCCCTCTTCCCATGTGCCACCCCCCCCCCCGGACTCTTTTCATTGCTTTATTTTCCACCGCTTATTTTTTTTTCTTTTTTATAAAACACACAAACACATGCGGGCACCCACACGTGCTTGCAAAAAGAAAAATACATGAGTACATCCACAACTTTTTTAAAAAAAAGAAAAACGTGCTTAAATTTATACACGCAACGAGGATGAAAAGGAAAAGAAAGAAAAAAATGGGAAACACTTCAAACGAAAATCCCAAACTAATATATATATATATATATATATTTATTTATTTATTTATTTATATTTATACGAAAGAAAGGTCGCCCAAGCAAAAGAAAAAAAAGGAAACCCCTGCGCTTCTGAAGAGAGAAGGAATTAAAGAAAGAAAAGAAGGAAAAAGAAGGAAAAAGGAAAGAAAAAGAGTTAACGCATCATAACATTTCCCTTCGCTCCTTTCTTCATACCCCCTGATACGCAATATTGAAATCTAAAAGTCTGTTGACATGCGTACACAAATACAGAAGATAAATATAAAATATTTTATGGGTTTCATTCAGCAAAAGTGGGTGGTGAATAAACTAATTGATTCATATAAGTAAACGTGTGAGCGTCACATCCATCTTATCGTCCTCGCTCGCTCTCTCTCTCTTTATATTTCGCTTTCTCGCTTTCTCGCTGTCTCACTTATTCATTTCTTCCATGTCGCCGTTTCTGTCGTCGCTTCCCTTTTCGTTTTTCTCTCTTCTTTAAAAAAAAAAAAAAATCTCCATCACGCACTCCACCAATATCAATGAAACCAAGGACACAATCTAAAAGAAAGAAAAAAAAGAAGGTAAAGAAACCTAATGGGGATCTTGTAAAAGTGTGAAACAACAAACTATATATACCGTAAAGGGCCAAATACATAATCAAACAGTTAATTTTTTTCTGTTTAACCGTTCTTTACTCCCCACATAAAAAAAAAAACACAAACACACCTTCCAGCAGTGCACGCAGCAAACAAAAGAAAAAAACGAAAAAAAACGGAATCACCTAGTAGTACAGTGGCAATGGAAAGGTAAAGAAACAGTCTCAAACCACACACAAGGATGAATGCGACTGTCTTATAGCAACCATCCATTTTCTCACACACACAAACACATAGATAAATACGTACATTGGGTAGAAAGACGCTACACCAAAAGGAAAAGAAAAAGAAAAAAAAGAAAAACACAAAGATGAAAGCACAAGAAATCAAAGTCCTTGGCATCTTAACTCTTCAGCACGTTGCTCTTGCAAAGCCCAGCGACTAGCGATCTCTTCCTGATGCCGCAACCGCCGACTGCGCCGCTCTGCCGTTTCCAACAGCAATATTTTAACACTTACTCCTCTCTCCCGTTTCGCCTCAACTGAGGTTTCAGTTTGTTTAACTTCAGCCAGGCGTCTCCTACGAGAACCACTACATGCTGCTGAGGAATGCGGCGGGTTAAACGCGGGGGGCGCTACAAAATCAGTCGGAACGGTCCGGTTGGCTCTCGTTGGTGACAGAGGCATTGGGGTCGGCAATGGAATAGCGTACTTCTTTAGCGCAGTTCCGTCATCGGGTATAAGAAGTTTAGCGAAATTCAGTGGGGGCACAAAAGCTGGTGGTACAACGACAATAGCAGGACCGCTCCAAAAGTATTCAAAGAACCACCACGGATCCTCATCACTGTGGCTTGACTCACCACAGTCATCATCATCATCATCATCACAATAGTCGGCTTCGTAGCCATCAGACACGCAATTGTCGCAATCCACGTGTTGCTCGCCCCTCCTCGCGGCATCTCCTCCAACACTAATGTGATTTGTATCATTCCCTTCGCTATCGTCAGTGCCATGGTGATCGCTACTATTAATTCTTTTCGGTGATGCAACGCTTTCACTCGCTAATAATACATACCTTTTTTGTTGCATGTGGGACTCATCCCCGTGAAGCGGCGCCTGAAGGGGCGTGTGTTCCTCCTCCTCTGACCTCTCATGGGATTTGTCAACCCGTTCTGTCATCTCCCCGGGTGTGTTGCTGCTGCTTATACCGTAGCATCCGCCACTGCTCCCACTGCCACTACCTCCGCCCCTGTTGAACTTCAACTGTTGATGATTGGACTGATCGACACGGGCGAGCACTACTGCCTTTGCAGCGTTGCCACCCGCCTCACTCGTACCATTCCGCCACTCTTGCAAACTCGCTTGAATTCGCGCACGGCGCTCGTCGAGTACATTCCGCACACGGAGGAGAACCGAAGCGGTGGATGATGTTGTGGTATTCGTAGGGCTGGGAGCCCTAATTGGGCAAGTGGTTTCTTCACGCGTAGACATCCGACACCGCCATGACGGCGCCGTTGCAGAACGACGGAGAGGAACTGACGGGCAGCTAAGACGCTTTTGGGAAGTGGGGTCGGCACGACGGGGCCACTCACGTGACTGAGGCACGATGCGACCCGAAGCACAGCGGGAAAAGCAAAGAGATGTGACATCCATAGAACCACTTTTCCGTGTAGGATGGCAAGCCTTCACCTCCGCCCCCGCCTCCGCATCATGTCGACGGTCTCGCTCCTGGAGGATCGTTGTACAAAATTCAGTCACACACCGGGTGAAGGTTAATGTGGTCTCTGTGTCTTTGGAAAAAGTAGGGGGAATGACTTGGGGCTCCATTGAATCAGCTGCGCCAGATGATGCCAATTTTAATCCGCGAAGGAAAGCACCACAACCTTCAGAGGTTTGCGCATCAGTAGAAGAAGCCCTTTTAGCGGTGGTAGCAGCATATGTATTTGAGCCGCTAGCACGATCGACAGCGGTGAGGGATGCAGGAAAACACGTCCCCTTCCACTGTGATGCAGGAGGTATGGGACGCCGTTCCGCTCTTTCCAACCGACCACCTGCTGTTGTCGAAACCAAAGACGCTGCATGACTAGAACCATTAGCTTCCTTATGACTATTACAACCAACCTGATCGCTCGCACGAGCACGACTGCGAGCGCCAAAACTAGTGTTACGCTCATCGTTGAAGAGTGTTCCACCACTTTCCCTCGACGCTGGCAACAACCTTGATCCAGCGCTATGGCATCTGCTCATTTTCACTTGAGCCACTTTGTCACCGTAACGACCGGAACACATGTCAAATTTGGGCCGAAGAGCGCTGCAGAATCTGATGTCTCCTTGACTGATACGAGAAGACACGACATTTGATTGTGATCGATCACTGTCGGTTCCACACACACTTTCTCTAATGAACGGCTTCTGCCCAGTTTCATGGACGGGTGCACCCGCGTAACTGTGCAAGCGGGAGACATTGACCGTTTGTCTTTCTCGCCCATGAGCCCTTACATCATTTTCCTGTACATGTTTTCCCAGTACCACCTCGTCCGCTGATGACTTTGTTGTTGTCACCACTCCTTCATTGACATTAACAGGACAGGGATCGAGAGTAGAAATAAAGGTAGGTGGCGCAGTGGGACGACGCACAGGGGTTAAGGTAGTCCTCGACTCCTCCCTCCATTGTTGAGTATTAGCGCTTAGTGAAACGGTCGTCTGCTCTGGTTTGTCAGCCCCGTTTACTCTGGACGACGCCTTCGTACTATCCTTTGAGAAATCCAAAGAGTTCGAGCCCATCTTCACGGCCCCATCATCAAAAGACAGTCGCCTTGAAACACCCTTGGCTCCAGTGCATCCATCAGCATCGCGCGCTTGTTTTTCCGGGCTAATCAGCTGCTGAGCTCCTTCATGATCGGAAAGCCTCGAATTACGAAAGGCAGACACATCCGGCGCAGCGCGAGTACCACTGCCACTATTGTCAGCAGCGGCTCCATTACGTGGCGCCGCTGTTCTGGAAACTGCAAAATGAATGCTCGCGCTACTGGATGCGCTAACAGGAGTGACAGGAGTTGTTTTCGTTGGTGTTGCGGTTGTGGTTGCGATAGCGGCTGGGGGAAGAACAGACTTTTCACTACGAATTGCAGCAATACGAGCAGAGCTGGACGTGGACGAAATTGCAGGTGCACACCTTGCCGGAGCAACACCGTCATTTTCAGTGCTTCTCCGCGTATACGTACCATATGCTACACGACCGCTATTAATCACTCGCGGCTGTGGTGAGTGCACCCCCACTAGTGCCGATCTGCCGCCCACAGCGATATCAGATCGCGCAACAGCGCCGCTACGGTCAGCGATACAACTCAGTCGTGGACTAATTTGCATGGTTGAAATTCTGCAGCTCACTGTTGGTTCCACTCTGGGAGGTGCACTCACCCTTTTACCTGCGCTGATTCTTGGGCCAGCACTGCTGCATGTCATAAAACTGAGTTGTGAAGTTGGTTGCATTGACCTTAATGGATCCGCACCTCTTTCCCTCAAGCTACCGGAAAGAGGACAATGAGACAATAATTCAGATGGTCTTGAAGATGACATGAGTGTTTCCGATGGCAATACCGACAACGCCCTCACTGCAGTCGCTGAATCGGTGATACCAGAACCCCTATTAATTGCGCATTTTACCACATCCCTAATGGTGGTGTTGGTGCAAGTGTCTAATTTATGCTCATTGATACCGCTGATTCGAGAACTGCCCGCTGCATCGACGGCCGTGTTGTGTGTGTTGGATGAAGTATAAAATAATGATTTGCGATCCAGCGTGCGGTTAACTGCTAAGGCGAGTTGCGAGCGCCTTCCAGCCGCAGACATGATTTCACTGCGCCGTGGTTCAGGAAGTTCACAAGAAGACAGGCGCCCACTCATAATGTGTAATAGTCGGGAACTAATAACCAACACACACACACAAACACGGCAAATAGCAAACCTACACCGTTGCAGATATACACGTTTGTTATGTATACGTATGGATATCTGCTACGCTAATGAAATGGAAGGTAACAGAAGATTTAAAAATTCAACGAAAAAAGAAAAAAAAGAAGAAGAAACACAAACGGGAGAAAAGGTGAGAAGAATTTGAATGGTAGAAAATGAGAGCTGCTGTAAGTTGAGATATCAAAAGATTTCTCCACTGCAATAACAAAAAAGAAAACCTGCAGTAAATTGAGTTGAAAACAAATAAAATAAAACAAAAAACAAAACAAAACAGAAGATGATGAGGGGGGCCGCATGGAATTTTTGGTCGCAACACTCAAAACAAAAAGTAAAGTAAAGTAAAAAAAAAAAGAAGAAAAGTTGAGAAATATTTTGACCAATGGAACAAAAATAATAATCATAATGGCAATAACAGCAAAACCGGTATGAGCATAGTGGGAAACAAAAAACAAAAAAAAACAAATCGCGAGGAAAATGGACGAGGCCGTACAGAACCAAAATTTAAAAAGAAAAAAACGAGAAAAGTCCGTCTTGCCGTTGGGGTTAAACAAAAAAAAAAGAAAAGGAAAGGAAAAATTAGAAGTAACACAAAACAAAAAAACAAAGTGGGACGATATTCAATTAAAAACAAAGAAAAAAGAAGACACACACACCAAAAGAAAAAAAAGAAAAATTAAAATTAAAGTTAGTGGTAGAAAAAAAAAAAGCAAGTAAAGAAGTAAAACGTAAAAATGAGGAGGGAAAAAAACAAATGGGGCCTCATTTACACACGCGTAAAATCACACGCACACGTAAGGAAAAAAAAAAGAAGTAAAAAAAAAAAAAGACACTCAGCGGCGGAATCGGAAGTGGTAGCAACAACAACAACAGCAATAATAATAATAATAAAAATAACGAAAATAAAAATAAAAATAAAATAAATGCATGCGCATGTGGAAGCTCAAGTCCCTTCACGTCAGAGCGGAAGTTGTATAAAATAAACAAAAAATGGAAATAAGAAAAAGAATGAATAGACGGAAAGACACAAGCAAACACAAACACACATACGAAGGGGAAAAATAAAACAACAAAAAACAAAAAAAAGTTCATGACAACGCATTACGACAGGAAGGAACAATATATATATGTAAATATATTTTTAAAAACAAAACAACAACAAACACGTGTTGGAGATAAATAACAGTTGCTCCTCTTATTTCTCCTTCCCCTTCTGTCATCGCTCGTTGAAAGGCAACAAAATAATTTAAAAACACAAAATAAAAAAAAAACAAAGAACAAAATGAAGGGACCAAAAATACGTGCATTTGTG